>NC_141698.1:69013471-69298470 GCF_964263255.1 Lissotriton vulgaris
TAACATCTCAAATGACATCACTGATGACATCACTGATGACATCACTGATGACATCTCATTTGACATCACTGATGACATCACTGATGACATCAATGATGATATCATTCATGTGATAATACGATGCACCTCCTCACACTCTAATATAACCTTTGATACACCCAGTGTTAAATACAGACTACCATTCTTGAAACCATTGACACACCAATACCAGTTACTACATACGCACTCACTGATTCCTAGGTCTACACACACATTCACTCATTCACCCATAGAATCACTCATACATACAGTCACTTATCAATACAACACTATCAAATGCACTCATACACCTGTACAGAAACTCACACACTGCCACTCATCCATGGAGTTACTCACGCACCTAGTCAGGCATGCAAAGAATCAATCACAATTCCATTTCCTCAACTATACAGTTATACACACAACACCTTACTTATTCAAACATATACTAACACATACTTACTCTCTTATACAATCACTGATACAAGTACACAACGATCCATATAGCAACTCGCACATTCACTGGCTCTCATGTATAGTAATTTATATATGCCAACTCTCACATGCACTGTGTTTTACATATGTACTTACTTGCACATGTAGCACTGAGATATCCATTCACTCACCAACACACCCATGCACACAGTCAACCGCCCATATAGCTGTTTCCACATGCACTTTTAAACTAATACACCTAGTAAATCAACTGCTCACACATCTATGCACAGAGTCACACACCTCCCAGCCTCCCACACACACACGCCGTCTCCCATTCAAATACTTGGGCAACCAATCAATAACCCATATAGCCACTCTTATAGCTACTGATCAACACATGCAGCAGCTTACAGAACAGACATACTGATGCACACGTTCAGACAGTTTAGTCACTAACCCATGCATTTAGTAAGACACATTTAATCACTCACTCATACAGTCAGTCACGCACCTACTAAATCCTTCATCCAGACACTTATACATCCACTCATTCTTCAATATGTAAAACATATTTAAACTTTACAGAAACACACAGTCACTGGATGATGTCATCAGTGATGTCATCAGTGATGTCAAATGAGATGTCATCAGTGATGTCATCAGTGATGTCACTGACCATGTCATGAATGATATAATATGTGACATCATCAGCAGTGGATTGCGGGTGCGCGAAATATAGTTAGTGCAACTAACTATATAGGAGCAATTTCAATGGTTTTTTAAATGCTAATTCCTAACTATATAAGGCCTGAAACCTATGGTTTTTTAAGTGAATATATATATATGTATTTCTCACCAAAAGACGCGGCATTCTGAGAAAAATGTAATTTGGAAATGTTTTATTTAAGAAAGCTCAACCGACGTGTTTCAGCCTCCACGGCTTTGCTCACGGTTAGTGAGTCCTTTCTCTATTGCACTATTTGTACACCCACCTGGCCTCAATGTGGCATTGTGGGTAATGTAGTGTGCAAATTAAAAATCACAAAAGTTCATGAAAGGAAATCATAGACTTTTCACACAAGCAAACATTGATTAGAATTAATATAGTATCAATCAAAGTAATATCACTTTGATTGATACTATATTAATTCTAATCAATGTTTGCTTTCTCAGAGTGCCGCGTCCTTTGGTGAGAAGTAGAATTCAGGGTCTGGGTCCGACCCCTATGCCGAGCACCCGCTGCCAGTGTGCGTCTGAAAATCACGGACCACTCTTGTGGAATGGAATATATATATGGCCCGCAAGCGTTACGGGAGTCGCTAGGATGGAAGGAGACTCCCCGACCGCCCCGCATGAAGCCTGAAACAGAGAACAAGCTGCAACCTGCAGCCCATACTTGCATGGGGATATGCTCCTACTTCATGGGTGTTCCTGACTCTGCGACGGGCCGACTTGCGAGGCAGGGAGTGTGGGACGTGAAGAAAAACACCAACGAAGCCCAGAACAATTGCTGCAGTCCTTACCTGAAAATGTGGCATGTCAGCTGCTCAATGGAGAGAAAAGGCAATGCTGACAAACGGAACCACCGCCAGCAAGTGAGAAACACTGAATGCTGGGAAATGCAGTCCACCTCTGGAGGCAGAGATGACTCCGTGCCACAAATTCCATGTAGCCTACACTACTTTAGTGCATAGGAACTGATAAAGGATTTAAAATGGGGACTACGAGTAACAGAGGCAATTTTAAACAGAAGGGCATTTGAAAAAGGAACCCTCCGAAACGAGTCATGCCCAATGTTTTTAATGAATAAATAATGGTGCTTCATGAGCCCCGCTGTGTCGCCTCGTTCTTCTTCAGCTGAGGAGGAAGCCTTGGGAATATAAGTTTCCAGGGAGAAACGAAACGCGTCGAAAAAGTCCTAATCCTGCTGTCCTAACTAAACAAGCATTTGCAATGCAATAGGTCTCGCTTTATTTAAGTTTGAGCTATTAGCATTGTAAATGCTAATGTTTTTTGCTTTATGCTATAGTTATTTTATTTACATAAAAAGCTACATTTAAAGTATTTGTTGTTAAAATTATTTATGCAGTATCTAAATTTGTTTGCATAAAAGAGTACAAGAATATGTAGTAAAAAAGTCAAACTTTTTTATGGAAATTGACCAAATGTTCATTTGTACATTTAAATTTCAAATAGGTAAGTGTAAACATCACAAATATATTGTGCAAACAGTGCAAAATATTTTAGTCATAAATATTTTTGTTTTAGGAGGTAGTTTGTAAGAAAATGATTGTAAAAGGCAAACACTCTAATTAAAATGTAACATATAACAGTACAGTTATTGCTAGTAAACATACATTAGTTGTATAGTATAATTGTAAACATCACAAATATATTGTGCAAACATTGCAATGGTGTTGTACTCTATTAATGTATTTTTTTTCAGAACATAGTTTTTTAAGAAACGATTGTAAAAGTATTACACTCTCAATAAAGTGCATTATATAAAAGTACAGCTATGCGCAAAAATAGTTTTCTTTGTATAAATGTCATTTTAAATTACTTTTTAAGAATAACTTCAAATATGAAAATAAACATGTGTCAAGTTTTCAGGCAAGAAAACAATTCTTAGTACTTCAAGAAATTTTTTGTTGTTGTTGGTGTTTCCTTATATTTCTTCAAGGACATCAGTTATGCATCCATTGCAAAACAAAACTTTTAGCTTAATGGGTAAATAAGGCATCAAAGCATCTTCAAAGTTATCAGTATCTGGTTCTATTCCTAAATAGTCCATCAAAGCAATATTCACAATGTCTATTGACTGTAAAGTTTTGTTTGTTCCTACTTGAGCTGTCATTGTAGTATTTTCCTGTAATGTTTTTTCAACTCCATATAAGGTGACGAAATTGGCAATGCAATAGGTCTCGCATTAGGAAAGTTTGAGCTATTGGTACCGTAAATGACAATACTTTTTTTTTTATGTGTTGGTTTTGAAAATAGCGAAATTAATAGCTTTGTCATTTACAATGCCAATAGTTTTAACTTTTGCATATGTGACACCTATAGCATTTGTAATGCAATATGTGTTGTATTTACGTGACCTAGATGTATTGATATTACAAATAAAAATGGCTTTTAATTTTTTTAAGAATTAATACTGAAATAAATATTATTGTAATTTATAATGGTGTGTGCAGGTGCAGTGTGTGTGCAGGTGCAGTGTGTGTGAGGGTGCGGTGTGTGAGTGTGCGGGGTGAGGGTGCGGCGTGTGAGGGTGCGGCGTGTGAGGGTGCGGCGTGTGAGGGTGCAGTGTGTGTGTGTGTGAGGGTGCAGTGTGTGTGCGGGTGCAGTGTATGTGCGGGTGCAGTGTATGTGCAGGTGCATTGTGTGTGTGCGGGTGCAGTGTGTGTGTGCGGGTGCAGTGTGTGTGTGCGGGTGCAGTGTGTGTGCGGGTGCGGTGTGTGCGGGTGCGGTGTGTGAGGGTGCGGTGTGTGAGGGTGCGGTGTGTGAGGGTGCGGGGTGTGAGGGTGCAGGGTGTGAGGGTGCGGGGTGTGAGGGTGTGGGGTGTGAGGGTGTGGGTTGTGAGGGGGTACTGTGTGTGTGGGTGCGGTGTGTGTGGGTGCGGTGTGTGTGGGTGCGGTGTGTGTGTGTGCGGTGTGTGTGTGCGTGTGTGTGTGGTGTGTGTGTGGGTGCGGTGTGTTGTGTGTGAGTGTGCAGTGTGTGAGGGTTCAGGGTGTGTGAGGGTGCGGTATGTGAGGCTGCGGTGTGTGAAGGTGCAGTGTGTGTGTGAGGGTGCAGTGTGTGCGAGGGTGCGGTGTGTGAGGGTGCGGTGTGTGAGGGTGCAGTGTCTGTGAGGGTGCAGTGTCTGAGGGTGCAGTGTGTCTGAGGGTGCAGTGTGTGTAAGGTTACGGTGTGTAAGGTTACGGTGTGTGAGGTTACGGTGTGTGAGGGTGCGGTGTGTGAGGGTGCGGTGTGTGAGGGTGCGGTGTGTGAGGGTGCGGTGTGTGAGGGTGCGGTGTGTGAGGGTGCGGTGTGTGAGGGTGCGGTGTGAGGGTGTGGGGTGTGAGGGTGTGGGTTGTGAGGGTGCAGTGTGTGTGCGGGTGCAGTGTGTGTGCAGGTGCAGTGTGTGTGTGCGGGTGCAGTGTGTGTGTGCGGGTGCAGTGTGTGTGTGTGGGTGCGGTGTGTACAGATGCAGTGTGTGTGTGCGGGTGCGGTGTGTGAGGGTGCGGTGTGTGAGGGTGCGGGGTGTGGGGTGTGAAGGTGTGGGTTGTGAGGGGGTAGTGTGTGTGGGTGCGGTGTGTGTGTGTGCGTGTGTGTGTGGTGTGTGTGTGCGGGTGCGGTGTGTTGTGTGTGAGCGGGTGCGGTGTGTTGTGTGTGAGTGTGCAGTGTGTGAGGGTTCAGTGTGTGTGAGGGTGCGGTGTGTGAGGGTGCGGTATGTGAGGCTGCGGTGTGTGAAGGTGCAGTGTGTGTGTGAGGGTGCAGTGTGTGCATGAGGGAACAGTGTGTGCGAGGGTGCAGTGTCTGTGAGGGTGCAGTGTCTGAGGGTGCAGTGTGTGTGAGGGTGCAGTGTGTGTAAGGTTACGGTGTGTGAGGGTACGGTGTGTGAGGGTGCGGTGTGTGAGGGTGCGGTGTGTGTGAGGGTGCAGTGTGGCTACAGACATGCCATCCCTAGAAACAATTTTGGGAGCACAAGTTTCATTTTAACGTAATTCGAGGAAAATGCGAAACCCACTTCTGAATAATCACACGGAAACTGGTGAGTGCTACTTAAGAAAGGGTTTCTCAATATCATGCCCACTGCAGCTGCTCTTTCTGCGCGCCGGACCACGCGCACTATCAAATAATGATAAAGAATCGGACCTGCTCTGAATATATGACGTGCTGCGCTAGGCACACTCGCTACCAGCAAGAGTGAAACAGTGAGAGGTATACACACATCTGCAAAACAAAGAGTCTGTCCAAGATCTGCGAAAGGCAACGTTGACAATTAACGAGGTAAAATAATGCAGCCATAAGCAGAGGGGAGGGAGGCCCCCCAGCAGCTCCCCTCGCTGGCTGCTGAATCCGCGGCTTTTGGGTATCAAGCACCGATCCCATAATTCAATCAGAGGCCTCTACGTGCAGGCAGCCTTAATGTGCACAGACACCACACCTGTGTCAGAGGCAGGCTCGCGCCTTTCATCACAGCCTCCCAGTTAGCCTCTGCTGCCTGCGGGCGCTGCCTGCTGCTGCACACCAGTCCGGGTGCCTGGCGCGGGACCCCGGTCATGTGAGCACTAGACCTTTCCGCGCTAACTTTGTTACAGGCAGGTTCATATGCATGCGCGTCTGCAGAGGGGGCTCTGCGTGTCGTGTCCGCTCCCTACCCCCAGGCCCGGCCGCCCCCATCCCCGCTTGTCAGTGGAGGGCATTCAATGCTAGTGCGCACAACACACCCGTAAAATGTGTACATGTTTGTTTGTGTGGGCCCAGTAGTGTAAGAGTCATACATGCGCCTGCCTTTAGATGTACGAATGCGTGTAGTGGTTATTCACCAGACATGCCGAAAACCGCACACAGCAAAAAAATTAGATATAATGCATGTAGGAATATGTTGCGGCTATCATAGCGATAAAAGCATGTGCGGCCTTGTCCTACATGTAATGGGGTTAGTGTTTTGTGAGATGATGTCTTTTTGGACATGAAATGGTTTATTTTGAATGAGGGCGCTCGATTCTTACAGCAGGCACAATGCCATGACTGCACCACCTTTCTGTGAAGCAGCTGTTCTTCAGGAGCGTCTTGTATTCGGGGGAGGCCTTCTTTGGGTCATTGTTTTAAAAGTGCAGCAAGCACGTGACCTACAGTGATGTTGCGCAAATGACCGATATGCGGTGGGGCAAAAAGTATGCTTCAACTCAGGCAGACACACATTTAAAAGCAGAAAGAATCTGACCCAGAGCGTTGAGGGATGTCGCAGAGGAAATAACAACCGCGTACAGTGAGCACCGACTATCACGATCGACGAAGACACGCCCCCCTGCAAGGAAACATCATTATTTTTGACTTATGAAACCCGACACATTAAGAAGGCATCAGACCGAAGAGGAGGTGTGGCTGTGATCTATTTATTTCGTGTTCGTGAGAATGCCCATAGTAAAACCGAAACAGTGGAAACAAACACGCTGCGGCGGCGGCGGGGGGGGGCGGCGGGGGGGGAGGAGGGAGGAGGTGTGGCTGTGATCTATTTATTTCGTGTTCGTGAGAATGCCCATAGTAAAACCGAACAGTGGAAACAAACAAGCTCACACAAAGAAAGAAACATTGTAAAAGAAACTGAAGGCAAAAAGCTCGTGCACGCAGCTCAATCCAGCCAAGGATAAGCTCGTGACAGTTTCTTGTCCTTCATTCCCCCGTGTCAGCTAGCTATAAGTCTCCAGCCTGGACGCATCCTTCGGATGCAATTTCCAGGCGAGACCTAATAAACGGCTCAAAAATGAAAACGAAGTCCCATGTGCGACTCAGTTTCTCTTCGTATGGGGAGATAGTGTGGACATATATATATATATATATATATATCGTCACACTGCTCCTTCGTTAGAAAGAAAACGGGCACACTCCTTTTGAGTTTCTCCACAATTCCATTTATTTCAAACTTATTGGCAAGAGATGAAAAGCATTCGATCAACGCGTTTCGATGCCCCCAGCATCTTGTTCACGATCAACTTCCTGCATTTTTTTCATCATATTTAAAGCAGTCACATGGTGATTTCATCATTTCCTAGCTGTGCTGCTAGGCATTATGGTAATTGTAGTTTTAATTAAAACCTAATCATAGGACACAGACCATTATAGTTCATTGGAAAACAATATTGCCTTGTTTTCCTGGGGTTACATTTGATCGTTTTATAGTCCGTTTTATATCCCTCCAGTGGGATGAGTTTATTGGAAAACAATATTGCCTTGTTTTTCTGGGGTTACATTTGATCTTCCCTTATTTTACAGTCTATTTTGTATCCCTCCAGTGGGATTTGTGTGTTAGCATGACTCCACTGCAACTTTACTGATTGTTCTTTTTCAAATAGTTCCAATTGCTTCCCAATTGTTCTTTTTTCATGAATTCTTAGGTCCAAAATCATTTGTCCATGATGTTCCTGATTACAAATGAATGTATAACTCCTCCGATTGGTTCAGGCCGTACGGATTTAAAGTTCTAAAATTTATTATGTGGCGTGACTCTTTTCGCCTTAGGGTTTTTTCCTCGGTCCCCTCCCCGAATGTGTTTAGGAATTGCCTCTATGCCAAAAAATTTCAATTTCAGATAGTCTCCATTATGTACCTGCTCCATATGTTTGGCCACGGCATTTGTGCGATCTTTGTGTGTCGTTGCTCTCGCATGTTCCATAATGCATTTCTTCAATTAGCCCTTTGTGCTTCCCACATACATAAGTGGGCATGGGCATTCTATTCCATAAACGGTGAATTCCGTTTTACAGGTTATTAGTTGGAGTATTTTCCACGTTTTGTTGTTTGGTAATTTTACTTCTTTAGTTGTTTTTGCAATTTGGCACATTTTACATCCGTGACACTTTATAAATCCAGTAGTTTTGAGCCAATCCTTCTTATTGTCTTTTTTAGTTTTACAGTGGCTGTGGATGAGGAGATCTTTCAAATTTGGGGCTCTTTGGTAGGTTACCGTCGGGTGTTTTCCTACTATTTTGCCAACCGTCTCATCCAGATGTAATATCTTCCAATTTTTCCTCAGGATGTTTACAAATACTTTGCTGCATTCTGAGAAATCTGTGATTAACCTGATTGGTTCTTGTTCGTCTGTGTTTTGAGTTTGTCTTCTAAGGCATTCCGCTCTTGGTTTTGCATTTGCCCTCTTCCAGCACTGTTCTACATTTTCTTGGTTGTATTTCAGATTTTTGAATCTTCTTTTTGTATCTGTGCTGTGTCTTTCCCATTCCGTTTCCTCACTGCATATGCGTCTTATACGGAGGAATTCCCTGTATGGGATGCTGGAGATCAGTGAACTCTGATGAAAACTTGTTGCTTCCAACGTGGCATTTGTTGCAGTTAGTTTTCTATGCAGGGTCGTTTGGATGTGATTGTCCTTGATATATATATATATGTATCAAGGAAAGTTATCCCGTGGTTACTGATGTCGTAGGTCAAGTTTTTCCCTGTCATTTTGCCATTGTTGGTTGTGTGATATTCCTTGAATTCTTCTGGGGAGCCATCCCAGATGATTAACAAGTCGTCAATAAATCTTATCCAGCACATGATTTTGCTGGTCATGTTGTAATAATGGGCAGTTGAAAACGTATAGCTAATGCATAATTCCTATTAATGCCGCAGGAAAAAAAACGCAAATTCGGATAACAGAAGGAAAAACGAATCAAGACGCTTCCAGCTAGCAACAGGGGAACAGATATATAGCTCCTCCAGACTCCATGATGGGGCTATAATCAATTTGTTTTAAGGTATTATAATTCAAAACCTTTTTGACTTTAACAGAAAGAAGCCAATGAGCCTATAAATTGAGCATTACTCTAATATCCCGTGCATTTGTCTATTCTCAGCAAGTGTGTATGTGAGTACATTACCCATACGGTGGTCACCCCTGGTACAGCGAACCTATCCAGTTCATGTAAACATCTGGATCCAGGTATGACGCAGTGCCATTATTTTATTATAGGTTTCAGGTCTCTGATAAAGAATGGTTAACAATTCATGCCATAATATCTACTTTTTAGGTTGAAAAGCTTTTAATAAAATCCACTGAGCAGAAAATATGCAACTAATGGAATAAGAAATAGTTGTCATAAAAGGTAGATCTTTGCAACTAGATTCGCTCAAAATTTGAGGTATGTGATTAAATTGATTTCTGATTGTGAATCTATCGATGTCTCAATAACTATTATCGTTGGGTACAGACATTCATACCTATGATATGACATAACAGGGTAATGCAGTATGACAATTTTAGAATCTATCATACTAAAAGAGTGAGAAAGCCCAAATTGTTTGATTCGCTTAAATTTTTTAAGGATGTTATGGAAAAGTGATTCAACTTATTTACAAGCAATTAAATGTGATGTGAATAATTACCTGTAATACTAATGGGATACAGTGGAAGAATACCATGCGCCAAAGGTGTAAAACTATTTGTTTGATGTAAATAATAGGAGGGATTGAGACTTTGTTATAGGTCTATGATTATAATGACCCATAATAGATCTCCTTGGAACATTGTGTGATAAAGGAGCAAAAGCTAAATGTTGTTGTAAACGTCAGGATTAATTGGGACTCTGTCATAAGTCTGAAACTATTTTTAATTGTGGCATTCTTTTTTTAGTGATTTTAAAAACCGTCCTGAAGAAGGTGTACCTATCCATACAAGACACCGAAACGCCGCGTCGACTTTTGGTTTTTATTATAATTGTATGATTGTGTAATATTGAAATTATGTACTGTAATGAAATTTATTTTTTAATAAACTACTGTTTTTATCACTTATGCACATAAGGTTGTTTTGTAATGCTGCAGGACTTTATGCAATACTGAGTACCCAACGAAACTGACGCTCAGCTAGTGTTAAGCTAGTCTTATTGTTGTCACTTGACCATAGGGTTGTTCTTTGAGTCGGTGGTGTCTCACCTTATTAATTGAGGCAAGGAACACTTCGACATAAGGGATATCCTTAAGCTCAGGGACTGTTTTCCTTTTTAAAAGACTGATTCACCCTGTCCCATATTGGTTCATAGGGTACCTCCCTTGTTTGTTCTTTAACTTCACACAGTGCCATTAAAGATACCATCTTGAACAGCTTCATCTTACATCTCTGGCAAAACACTATTCACCTGTTTTCTGCCCGTTCCATTCTTCTGCAGGGTTCCACAGGGATTCATCTTTACTTGCCTTACATGATAATAAACCTGTACACAGAAGTACTGTTCAGACAATGAAACCTTAACAGGAAGCATTATGCTGATGAAAGCAAATATGTGTTGTGTTGTCTGCCAATTACACCCCAAACTTCAGTTTCATCCTCGATATCATTATCCAAGAGAGGCTCAGAAATATGAACTTCATGCCTTCCTTGCCTTCAGACATCCTCCACTAAAGGCCTAAGTTTTCTTGTTGACCCCTCATTGTCCTTCAAAGACCATACCAAAGAGAAAAGAACAGACAGCATGCTTTCAGCTTACAATAGAGTGCAATATCAAGTGTTTCCTCCCTCATATGATCTTCGGTTCTACATGTCTGGGCCCTTGTTCATCACACATGGACAGAGGCAACACACTACTCACCTGACAGAATACTCACCAACATGAATTAAAGCTATTCTTCATGCAACAGCTCAACTAATCTTGACCAGCATGAACCCACAAACAAATGGTATATGTGCATTGCCTCGCTCTCCCTGTAAGAAGAGAACTTTGCGTTCGTTCTGTGACCTGTAGTGCACTACCTCTGAGTAAAACAGACTACCTTTGTTCTAAACTCAATATTTCCAGTTGTGCCCACACTTACTAGGAGCAACACCCTAGCAAACAAGTAAATCCAAAATACCCAAAAAGAGCACACATGCCAAGAGAAATTCTCTTCATGTGGATCAAGATTCTGAAGGGCTGGAGTACGATAGTTCCAGAACTTCCCATTCACTGATGTAACTCAGAAAAGATCCAGAGATCACCGCCGTGCTACAATATTAGAGTAAAGCCAGTCATTTCCCTGTTCCCTCCACTGTGATTTTGTACATACCTGCATGTATCTGCACCTTTACATTAATGCTATGTATCTTTTTGCTAGCTATTGCTCTCCTGAACAACTGCTGTAATTTAAAGGACTCAATCAGATCTTGGTAATATGAGCAGTGAATCTGTTTAATTCTGATGTCTGCAAAATGATATTAAAGTATGTGTTTACATTTTCCAACGTAGCTTGGTAACCACTGACTGCAAAGGAAGCCAGGAAAGGCCTCATAATACCCCAACCCCTCCCCTGGATGCACCTCCCAACAAGCCTCTCCAAATCATCACCCAAACCTCCCACTGCCTGCCTGGTCTCCGCAACACCCACACATCCGTACATCCTTACGACCTGCATATGCAACCCCAGCACCCCATAATACACGTAATCCCTCCCACGTGTACACCCTTTACAACATCACATACATCACTAGTCATCTCTCAGGTTCATCTCCTTCATTCACATCCCTCCGATCTTTCCAGCACACAACCACCCCCAACATCCTTGTTCAAAACCACTGCTGGGCTTTTTCTTAATTATTTTGTGTTCATCCCCTCAGCCCCATGTTCATCTCACTGTAAACCCTAAGGAAAATGCTACTTACCAGTATGCATCTGTTCTTGGCATGTAGGGCTGCTGACATTCATATCTTAGCATAGATCGCCGCCTAGTGTTGGGTCCGGATGTTTGCACCTTGTTGTCTTGGAAGAGTCTTCGAAGTATCACGAGATAGGTGACTCCTCCCCTGGACTACAGTGCCCATGGGCATCTTCAGATTGTTTTTCGCCATTGTGGCAAGGATGGAGTATAGGAAAGTAAGAGATGACAATGTAAATGTATGTAGAAGAAATAACCCTGCAGCTGTGACAGGCAGGGTGGGCGATATGAATGTCAGCAGCCCTACATGCCAAGAACAGATGCATACTGGTAAGTATAATTTTCCGTTCGAGTTATGTGGGCTGCTGAATTCATATCTTAGCATAGATGTATAGCAGTTTCTCCTCTAGCGGTGGTCGCCTGTACCAGCTGCAGTGGTCTGAAAAAGTGTTTCAAGGACAGCCTGACCTACAGCAGCTTGTTGCTTAGCTTGCACGTCAACACAGTAGTGTTTAGTGAAAGTGTGTATGGTAGACCATGTAGCTGCTTTACATATGTCTTCTAGGGGAATATTTCCTAGGATAGCCATGGATGCTCCCATTTTGCACGTTGAGTGGGCTTTTGGGGGAACTGTTAAAATGCGCTTTGCCTTTTGATAGCATATTTGAATGCATTTAACTATCCATCTGGCTATTTCTGTCTTAGAAATGGGATTACCCTTATGTTGTGGTGGAAAGGCAACAAATAGTTGCTTTGTCTTTCTGAATGATTTTGTTCTGTCAACGTAATATAGCAGAGCTCTTTTAACGTCTAGTGTGTGTAGAGCTCTTTCGGCTACTGATTGCGGGTTTTGAAAGAAAACTGGCAATTCTATGGACTGATTGATGTGGAAAGTGGAGATAACTTTTGGCATAAATTTAGGGTTTGTACGAAGCACTACCATGTTGTGGTGTATTTGCATGAAAGGTTCCTGAATGGTTAGTGCCTGTAGCTCACTCACTCGCCTGAAGGAGGTAATGGCAATTAAAAATGCCACCTTCCATGTTAAGAATTGTAGTTCACATGAATGAAGTGGTTCGAAGGGTGGTCCCATGAGTCTGGTGAGTACTACGCTTAAGTTCCAGACTGGCAAAGGTGGATGCTTTGGAGGGATATTTCTTTTAAGTCCTTCCATAAAAGCTTTGATAGGTGGTATTCTGAACATGGACACATGCCTGTTTTGAAGATATGCTGCTATAGCAGCAAGGTGTAGCCTTATGGATGAGTATGCTAGATTACATCTTTGAAGATGTAGCAGGTAACAGATTATGTTTTGTATGGAGGCATCTAATGGATTGGTTTGGTTATTACAAATACATTACAAATCTTTTCCATTTAGCTGCGTAGCATGCTCTGGTAGTGGGGCGCCTTGCTTCTTTGATAATGTTCATGCAGTCTGGAGGCAAGTTAAGATATCTGAACTCTAAGACCTCAGGAGCCAGATCGCTAGGTTCATCTGATTGGGATCTGGGTGCCTGATTTCTCCATGGTTCTGTGTTAGCAATTGTGGCGAAAGGCGCAGCCTTTGGTGAGGAACTACTGAGAGTTCTAGGAGCATCATGTACCATGGCTGTCTTGCCCATGTGGGAGCAACCAGGATCATTGTGAGTGCCTGTTGCCTTAGTCTGCGTCCCACTAATGGAATCAGTGGGGTTGGTGGAAAAGCGTATGCAAATCTGTGGGAACCTGGCAGCAAAGGACGGGCATTTTGAGTTTTCGTTTGTGGCAAACAGATCTATTTCTGGATGTCCCCATCTTTGGAAGAATGGCTGGAGACCTTGAGGGTGAATCTCCCATTCGTGTATCTGTTGGCTGTGTCGGCTCAGTAGATCTGATATCTGATTGTATATTCCTGGGAAGTGTTCTGCCAGGAGAAAAATGTTTTTGGGGATCGCCCATTTCCATATGCTCTGTGCTAGGTGAGATAGCTGCAGAGAGTGTGCCCCTCCCTGTTTTTGGAAGTAGTACATGGCTGTCATGTTGTCCGTCCGGATTAAGACAGCCTTGTTGCACAAGTATTTCTGAAAGGCTTTCATTGCTAGAAATACTGCTAGTAACTAAGTAGTTTATATGTAGTGTCTTTTGCTTGACTGTTCAGAGACCTTGGACTGTATATTGAAGGAGATGGGCTCCCCAACCGGTCAGTGATGCGTCCGCTGTTAATACTACTTGTGGAACTGGCTCTTGGAACAGTCACCCCATGGAAAGGTTTTGTGGGTTCCACTGCAGAGAGTTGTAAGTGCGACTGTCTACCAACACTAGGTCTTTTAGTTGTCCTTGAGCATGGTTCCACTGCCGTGCTAGGCATTCCTGTAAGGGACGCATTTGAAGCAGAGTATGAGGGACAATAATATGCAGGAGGCCATCATGCCTATACGCTGCATGAACACTCGAGCTGGCAGGGAGTGTTGGATTTGAAATCTTTGAATGAGAGACTGTATGTTGGCTATCCTGGCTGGATTTGGATATGCTTTCGCCATTGAGGTATCTATTGTTGCTCTCAGATATTGTGTATGTGGGAGGGTTGCAGATGTGATTCTGGGTAGTTTATGAAAAATCCTAGACTGTGCAGGAGCTGGATTGTTTGAGACGTATAGCTTGCACACTGTGCGTATGGAGTTAGCTTTTATGAGCCAATCGTCGAGGTAGGGGAACACAAACACATGGATGTGTTGTCTTCTGAGGTGTGCTGCTACTACTGCTAGGCTACCCTGAAGGGGAGAACTTTGAATTGCTAGTGGTGACCTATTGTGAACCTGAGGTATTTTCTGTGAGCTGGATGTATAGGGATGTGAAAGTATGCATCTTTGAGGTCTAATGTAGCAAGGAAGTCGCCTTGCTGGAGTAGTGGGAGTACTTGTTGTAGAGTGATCATATGGAAATGCTCCGAGAGTATGTATTGGTTCAGAGGTCTGAGGTCCAATATTGGTCTGAGGGATCCGTCTTTTTTGGGAATGAGGAAGTATAGAGAGTATACTCCTGTCCCTTGATGTTGGAATGGGACTGGCTCTATGGCACCCTTTTCCAACATAGATAGCATCTCTTGATGTAACAGCGTGATGTGTTCCCTTGACATTGGACGTGTTTGGGCGGTATGCTGGATAATTTGTCTCACCCACCTGTCTGTCGTAATGGCGTTCCAGACTGGTAGGAATTGTGTTAGTCTGCCTCCGACTGGTGTTAAGTGGTCTGGAGGGAGTGTGAACAAGTCACTGTTTGTTGGCGGTGGAGGCTCTGGTGTTGTTACCACCGCATCCTCTGCCCTTGTTATTGTTCCTTCTATAACCTCCTCTATTGGAGCCACTATTAAAGGTTCCTTGTGTAGTACTTTTAAATGCTGAAGAGGTTTGGGATGTGTTGTCTTTGCCTGAGCCTTCGAAAAGAAGAGCGACAAATGGAGCTCCTGGACTGTTGAAATTGAAGTGCACCCATGGACTTAGCGGTGTCAGTATCTTTTTTCATCTTTTCTAAGATGGTATCAACAGCAGGGCTAAACAAGAAATCCTGGTTAATGGGTTGATTGAGTATGGTAGATTGCACCTCATTTTTAAAACCCGAGATGCGGAGCCAGGCATTCCGGCGTAGCAACACCCTAGTGTTGACAGACCTAGCGGCTGTATCAGCTGCATCAAGGGCGCATTTTATAGATGCGTTAGTGATGAATTTCCCTTCCTGTATTAGGTCATTTGCTTTTGCCTTAAAGGGTTCTGGTAGGTGTTGTAATAATCCCTCCAGTTCATCATATTGTGCTCTATCATAGCGTGCTAAGAGAGCTTGTGTATTTGCAATTCTCCAGGTATTTGCTGCCTGAGAAGCCACTCTTTTCCCTGATGCTTCTAAAATTTTGGTCTCCTTGTCAGGAGGGTTGGGGGCGCATCACCTGTTTGCGAATTTGCCATTTTCCTGGCATTAGATACAACTAGTGAGTCTAGTGGTAGCTGAGACTTGATATAAGAGGGGTTTGTAGGGGCTAGTTTATATTTCTTTTCAATTCTAGGATTGAGGACACGTGCCCTGGCTGGGTCTTTAAAGATGTCTGGTGCATACTTTAGTACTACCTTCAGCATAAGGAGTATACGGCGGCCTGTCCCGAAGGAGCTGATGGTACGTTACAGCATTATGTGTGTTCCGGCGGTACTGATATGTATTGCCTTGTCGAAAGTGATTTGCTGCCGGCCAAGACTGGTTGTGGGCGCGAAGCTGTGTATATGAGCACGTGTGTTAATAAAGGTTTTTGAAACTTAAAAACAAAAAAGCATAGGGAGTATACGTAAACTCTTCTCTGATGTTGAGAAGGTGTTAAATAGGAAATCCTCCTCTACAGGGTCAGTGTGCATTTGTATACTATGACACTGAGCTGCTCTGTCAAGTAGCAGGTTAAAAGCGACAGTGTCGTCAGTAGGGGATGGCTTTGTGGGGTATGGAGAGGGATAGGGTATGGGTTGTGTATCATATGGGTCATCAGGGTCATTCTGATCGTCCCATGTGTGATCTTGGTTTCCTTGATCATCAGGGTCTATAAAATCCTGTTGAGGATCTTCACCCATGTCTTCTCCCTCATCATAATGTGGGGGTGTAGGAGAATATGGAACATAAGGCATGTCAGGAGTGAAAGTAGGAGGTGTAAAAGGTCTTGAAGGGGATGCCCCAAAGTCCTTTTTCTAAGGAGGAACAGGAGAAGGAGCTTCAATGTCCAGTCTTCTCTTGTTCTTATTATAAACTGATATGTGTCCTGTATCAGGGTCTATATACTCTATATATACAGTTAATTTTGTTCTGGGCTCACTGGATCAGGATGAAAAAGTTCTTCTTCTGTCCGTGGCTTTGGCGCCAATGGTTTTGGATCGGTCACTTGTTTGTTTTTATTTTTCTGTTGAGCTTTTTTCGGCTCAACGTCCTTTGTCGGCTAGACTGCTCTTTTCGGCTCGACTGCCTTGTTTGACTCAACGACCTTCTTCGGTTCGACAGTCTTTTTCGGGTCGACTGCTTTTTTTGGCTCGATGTGTTTTTTCGGCTCAACAACTTTTTTTTCGGCTAGACGGCCTTTTTCGGCTAGACGGCCTTTTTCGGCTAGACGGCCTTTTTCGGTTCGACGGCCTTTTTCGGTTCGACGGCCTTTTTCGGTTCGACGGCCTTTTTCGGTTCGACGGCCTTTTTCGGTTCGACGGCCTTTTCCGGTTCGACGGCCTTTTCCGGTTCGACGGCCTTTTCCGGTTCGACGGCCTTTTCCGGTTCGACGGCCTTTTCCGGTTCGACGGCCTTTTCCGGTTCGACGGCCTTTTCCGGTTCGACGGCCTTTTTCGGTTCGACGGCCTTTTTCGGTTCGACGGCCTTTTTCGGTTCGACGGCCTTTTTCGGTTCGACGGCCTTTTCCGGTTTGACGGCCTTTTCCGGTTCGACGGCCTTTTTCGGTTCGACGGTCTTTTTCGGTTCGACGGTCTTTTTCGGTTCGACTGTCTTTTTCGGTTCAACGGCCTTTGGCTCAGCGGCAGTCTTCGGATCAACGACTTTCTTTGGGTCGATGACCTTTTTCGGGTCGACGAACTTCTTTGGCTCAGTGACTTTCTTTGGGTCAACAGTCCTCTTTGGATTGACTACCTTCTTCGGGTCGACGTTCTTTTTCGGATCGACGCCCTTCTTTGGCTCGGCGGCCTTTTTCAGATCGACTACTTTTTTAGTGTTGGCGCCCTGTCTCGGCTCTGCGATCAATTTTGAGTCAACGGCCTTCTTGGGAAATGTTGTGGCCGGTCCCGGGGTACCGGAAGGCTTGGGTATGGTCTTCGGAGCCGGGCCGGAAGGTCGCGGCTAAGGCTTTTGGGCGATGCTTTGACCGGAGCCTTGTCTGGCGGTGGAGGCAGGGTAGGGGCTTTGGTACTAACAGTTTGCCCCGGTGGGATGTCATCGGAGTCCGACTTGTCTTCTGCTGTAACTAGCTCTAGGTCGGAGTCCGCTGCCTCTGGGAGTTCAAGTTTGTCGTCGAAAATGTTTTCTGGTTCAGGTGCCTGTCGCTGCATCTCTTGTTGAGCAGCCCTTCAGTTCCAGATGGTTTTCTTCGACCGGAACTGAGCACAAGCTGGACAGTTTTCTTCGTTGTGCTCCGGAGATAGGCACCTGTTGCATACTGTATGCTTATCACTATGTGGAAACTTGGATCGACATTGTGGGCATCTTTTGAACGGGGTCCTTTCCATCGGCAGGAGGCCCACGTGGCATCGAAAAGGCCCAACGGCCCGCGTCGACTACCAGATATAGATGGAAAGAGTTGTCGAGTCGAGGGGTACCGAGCGGAAACAATACAGTCAAAAATATAAAGTTCTTGGCCTTAGAAAGTTGAAAAACTTCGGTCCCGAAGTTGGAGTTGTCGAAGTGCATCCGAACCCAATGGCGGAGAAAAACAATCTGAAGATGGAGAAGATGCCCATGCGCACTATAGTCCAGGGGAGGAGTCACCTATCTCGTGATACTTCGAAGACTCTTCCAATACAACAAGGTGCAAACATCCGGACCGAACACTGAATTCAGCAGCCCACATGCCTCGAACATATAGATTAATCATCTTGGAAGTCTAGCATGATTAGCTTACATTCAACAGAATAGGAAAAAACTAACCTGTAGCTTCATCCTCTGGTTTATGGGCTTTCTTTGTGGTACGACCCTCCTCGACATCCATGCAGTCAGCTCTTCTGTGCTTGATGGCATTTTTATCCTCCAATGTTTTTCTCTCTTCTTGTCGCCTTCCTCCCAATGCACGTTCATCATTCTCTTCCCGTGGCCTTCTCTCCTCCTGCTTTCGTGATGCCCGCACATCTTTGTCATCTATTAGCCTTCTCTCTTCTTGATGGTTTAAAGGTTTGATATCTTTATTGTCATTCGGTATCCTATCTTCTGCCCGTCTTGAAGATCGGGCTTCTTTATCTTCTACAGTTCTTCTCTCTTCTGGTCTTCTTAATGTCCTCTCATCTTTATCTTCCTGTGTTCTCCTCTCTTCTTGTCGCCGTGCAGGCCTTCCATTTTTATCATCCACAGGCCTTCTCTCCTCTTGCCTACTCGCTGCCAATGATGCCCTAACAGCAGCTGCAATATCTGGATTCTCTTCTTCCCTATGGAAAGACAAATCAACTGTTTATATTACATATGATTTTGAAAGACTAATTGGTCTCGTTCTCTATGGACCACTAAATGAAAACTCTTTAACAACAAGGCTTCTTTTGCTAGCTTTGACAACTGAATGTTAAAGAAACTAAGTTCACAAGGCTAAAGTTAGCCTTGCTTCCTAAGTCACAATTATTTAATTCTACACACTAAATGCAACAGCAAATATTTGATATTATCACTTACTAGAATGTTTAAAAATCCAACTCCGCCGGGTTGATTTGAAAGGTTCAGTTAGTGTATCCATACCGAGTATGTGAAACGTAAAGCTTCAAGCACAGTCAATAACACAACTGTTGATTGCCGGACAAGACTAAACAAGTTACAAACACATGGTGTAGTAATGCGAACCACTAGATGGCGTGATTATGTACAGCATGTGAAATCTACAATTTCAGTTTCACACATCATAACAACTGTATTCTATTATTTTTCAAGCATTTGCAGCACCACAACAGTCAGCCCATTCTCAGATTTGTCTTTCCAAGGCTCTAATTTCGCAGATTCAGGAAATGTTTTCCCGTGGATTACATATAAACTCTTTCACGTCAATGCTTTATTGCTGTGGGTGTAATAAAAAAACCTTTAAAAACAAAAGATTGCTCAGTAATTTAATTACATGGTTGCATATGGGTGCTTCAAGTTTGAAGTAGTTTTCTTTACACATCTGGTTAGACAGTGGTACCCTGAAATCGGTCCCAGGATGCTGGTTTCTGGTCCAGGGAAGACCTGGCTTGGCAGTTTGGGCTGGACTGTTCCCATGAGGCACAGGGCCAAGACTGATTTGCATATGGCTGGGTCTGAACTGGGGTGGTGAAGTGCGGTAAAGTGCGATGATATATTCAACCTATATCTGTGTCTGGGGGTGAGCATCTGAAAAGTTTCAGCACTCCGTCCATCATCTCCTTGTGTTTGCTTTGGGCTCAATTTCACCCTTTTTTCAGTAGAGTTACCATTAAGCACAGAGCTTTGCATTACTGTATTTCTAAATCTGCAGAAGTTGTATCAAAAATATATTCTGAAACACGTTTCTGCATAGACATTCTGCAACTCTTCGAGTCTTCAGATATGCTCTATGGTGTTTTTATGCTTAATATGTCTCTTGAAAATGAATATATTTAAATTGTAAAGTGCTTTGTCATATGCCTAAGTGTATGGGGGAGTATATAGGATGATGGAGAAACACTGTTTCACCACGAGTTTCTTGCTTACCGTTTGTACCTCCAACTCCCTCTTTTGTTCTGTTGTACACCTCTGTTTCCTCCACGAGCAGACCTCCCTCCAAGTCTGTTAAACCGATCAGTTTCCTCGTAATCCTCCCCACCTACAACACCTGAAAGAGATGTGATTTCTTTACTAAAAAGTTACAATTGCATCGACACTCAACTCAAGGCAAAGACGCACACAGCCCTTCTATCCTGAAACATGCAAATAATGATGGCTGTAACCATGCATGTTACTGGAACATATTAAGGGTCTTTCAGGTGTATAATTTGGCACTCTGTGCTACAGTGACACAGTCTACTTGAGGAATTTTAGAAAAATGGGTTTATTTATAGAGAAAATCTTTGATACAAAAAATTATTAGAAGCCTACATTTTTTGCAACTTAAGAAATATCTGCACTGCTAAGCCCAACTAGCGACCAGTTGAAAAGAATGGTCAATTACATTTAACTTTACCAGAAGTTGCAAACAGTCACCAATAGGGCCCCATGAACAAGAGCTCATAGGAAAATATTATTGTCTTTAATGTGATACTTATCTACAAAATGCACAATTATCCTAGTTGTTTATTCAAGATGAACTTACTCCGGGTGAAATTCCAACAACTGTAATTCTAAGTGTCTCAGAGACCCAAATTACTGGGTCCACAAATCCAGAACCGATGATGCTAGGCTCTGAAACACTGAACCTCTCTTTCCTGCTGTGGGTTACAGGGGTTGCGCACACCTTCTTCAGGACGTTTTTTTCAAATCACTCGAGTTTTGAGGGATTTAAGGTAAAAGATAACACATGGATGATACGGCTTCTTATTCTTTTAGCGGCGTATCTTGCAGTTTTGGTGATGGTTTTAAAAAAAATTTCCACCTGGGTCAAAATGTTGCATTAACGTGGATAATTGCTGTACCAAGGGTGACCACCGTATGTGTAATAGGATCAGACACAATTGTGCTCTTTTTTAAAATGCTGAATGCAATCCCATTATGGAGCCATTTGTAAGGGAAGTCTTGAGACTACTGGATAGATAAAAGAAAAAAAAAGTACCAAGATCCGGTGACAGGGAGGCCGCTGCGTTATAAGATTAAATGCCGTAATACGGAAATAAACAAAACGGCAGAAGGAAGCAAGTATCAAGACGTTTCCCTCTTTTATCTGTCCAGCAGTCTCAAGACTTCCCTTACAAATGACTCCATAATGGGATTGCATTCAGCATTTTAAAAAAGAGCACAATTGTGTCTGATCCTATTACACATACGGTGGTCACCCTTGGTACAGCAATTATCCACGTTAATGCAACATTTTGACCCAGGTGGAATTTTTTTTTAAAACCATCACCAAAACTGCAAGATACGCCGCTAAAAGAATAAGAAGCCGTATCATCCATGTGTTATCTTTTACCTTAAATCCCTCAAAACTCGAGTGATTTTAAAAAAACGTCCTGAAGGTGTGCTCATCCCCATAAGACACCGAAACGCTGCGTCAACTCTTGTTTTTTTACTGTGTATTGTGTATAATTATTTGATCAAATGTCTGAATTATGTACTGATTTTGAAGCTTTGATGTTATTAACTTTTAAGAAATAAACTGATGGTTTTAACTGTTTTTCATAGTAGATTGTTCTTAATTGTTGCATGGATTTATTGTACCTTATACAGAGTTCCCAAACTGACGTTAGTTACTATTTTCAAATTTAGTGAGCGAAGATAGTTCTAACTGGATCGTACGGTTATTTTTGGGTCGATTACTGCCTTCCACAATATTTTTGAGGCTGGTTGTATTACGACTTAAGGGATATCCTTATGCTCAGGGACTTCTTTTCTTTTAAACTTGTTTACCCTGTCCCTTATTGGTTCAGAGGGTATCTCCCTTTTTGGTTTTGGGGTTACAGGGGTTGCACACACCATGGTTTTTGCCCGACCTGGCAGCCTCACAAGACAGAGAAGATAATGCTCCCCCTTATAGGTTTAAACCTGTCCTGACTTTTAACTTAATCACCCTCGTAGAGACCAGCCCTTTTCTACACAGTACGCCAGGCTCAAGAGTCACTGCCCTAAAAAACTAGAACTTCAAATTAGTCCACTGTGCGTATTTAACCACATTTAGGAACAGGCTCAAAGATAAAGCATGCATCATAGAATGGATGACATTGATATAAACATACGGTACTAAGGTAATGCATGTATTCAAAAACACTTGAAACTTAGTATTGTGGTACAGGGCCAGGTTATTGTTTAGGTTATTCACGGCGCATTAGCACACATACCTGTGTACACTTTCTAAACACATAACTGACCTTTATGCATTGAATAACAAGGATCATACCTTCATTCCGTCGCAGGTGTCGGGAGGGGTAGTTGAACTGCAGATCAATTTGCCTATTCTGCCGGGCCTCAGCACGGTTCTTGCTGTGGCAGCTGGTTTTGTGTGCTTTGTAGTCTATTTCACTCCGGAAAGCATGTGTAAACTGTTCAGTGCTGCAGCCGCCCTCATCACACAAAAAATGGGCTTCTCTGAAATGTTCGCGAAGGTAATCATAATCGCTGTAAAGGGACACATTTAATAGTTATTTCAAAATAACCTCAGTTCTAAGATGTTTCTAATATAGGCAAGAAATAAAAAAATTACGTTCTTGTAACTTTCATGTAGCCTCGATTCCCGTACTGTGGATACTCATGCCATCTAGAGTTTAGGATCGAAGATAGCTCTCTGGAGACCTTAATCAAGGAATTCCACAGCACTATTAAGCCACTAACAGAGAATGAGGTTTACGTAGCTTCAATGTGGAATGCCAGCTCTTTTGCTTTAAAGTTTCCATGCATAAGCTGAAAACAGCATCTTTAGCCAAAGATAGGTCACTATATCTATAGCTTTGCAAATCCTTCAAAGGTCTTGAACAATCAAATTTGAGTTTAGGGCTATTTTTGGCAGCATTCTAGTCTATACATCCATATAAAGTATAAAACGTATTGCATGCATCCTTCTACCTTGAAATGGGTCAGAGAACAGCAAAGGGATAGGAGGACAACTGTTGGAAACTTTCAGGTGTTTACAGTTGGGAAAATTGTTACAGAAACTGCAGTTAAAAAAAATAAAAACTGGATGATTCTGAGGCTCCAAGGACATGCGCGTTTTGGATGACCTTGACAAGAGGGCATGGTGTCCCAACTGCTTCCTGACATCCCCACAGAATATGTCAGCCATTAGACCAGCTAGCTCTACAGTGCCACTACCACCCCCATGTAGTCTACAGTGGTGTAGGTAGTCTCTGGCAATTACTGAACAGGACAACCCCGATTCCTCAGGGATCGTGGAAAACAGTACAGTACGTTTCGCTCAGACACTCATGCTTGCTTTCTCTCAGAAAACACACAGGCTGGCGTTTAGGACGTTTCAATAAGAATTTATTTGGTCCAGCGACAGCCTTGTGTAAAACATATGTGCTGCGACAATCAGGAGACAGAAGCATACAAAAGAAATTGCTAGTACCAATATAGTGAATAGTAGGTACATTTCTACCAGTGCAAATCAGATGAAAAAAAACAGTTCAGATAAAAACAGTAGCAGTTGCATATTCCTAAAATGTGCACACTAAGTAATTTGCTAAAATGTACCTAGCCTAACATGAAAGTGCAGGTGTATGCGTGTATCTGTAGGCAAGAATTGCCTAGGGAAAAACCAGCCCCCTCACCTGATGGTTGAGAATGAAGGACCCGGTCTCTGCGTGGAGGACGACAATGCGCAAGGGGTGTCAGACCGCTGCTTGTTGGAGGTTCGGCTTGCAGAACCCTCTTCTCAGCTTGGAAGGAATTCTCCTCTAATTTGTAGGGGGGAGCGAGGGTCTTTTATACTAAAGTGGTCACTCCAGGGTTTTTACTGTAATCAATATGTTTTTAAAACCACCATGGATGTTTTGAAAACAATCAAATGTTTTGAAAACAATCACCAATGCTTTTCTAAACAAGTGTGATCATGCACAGCTGGCCACTGGCCAGGGATGAAAAAAGTGGTGACCCTTATACAGAATAAATCTGCCGTGCCTGGGGACATATTTATGTATGTCAGGTACAGGGATTATGATAGAATACCTAGAGCCTGGTGTCGAGGAGACAGGATTAAGCTACTAGGTAAAAGGTCACCTGTTTAGAATAGTGATTGTCGTGTGGATGTTAAAATATGTATACAGGACAGGACTATCCTGAAGTTCATGACACGTGTTGTGGGCCAGTCACCAGCCAAAAATCTGGTGGTTGGGACTTCGTTTTTATATACTCTATTGCCTTTTATGAGACAGAATGCTACAAATATGGGATTGTAAAGCAGCATCGTTTACTATTATAGTAACATGGCAAGTATTTTTTTTTCTATTACATTCCCAAATCATACCTTTCCTTTGTCATCAATTACTTAATATCTACAGAAGCAAGGATGAAGAAAAAAACAACACTTTTCTATAAGATGTTTGACAAGGTGTGAATTCTATGTCTGAGCCGGAGACTAAGATTATGCATTTTTCTTTCCACTGTATTTCTCTCAGCAGCCCATCAAAGACTGTCAACATGAATAGATTACATATCCGATGAGTCTTTTAGAACTGGTCACCCCATCAACCAATAACAGTGTTTCATGCACTTCAAAGCCACATAAAAATTATGCTATGGAAAGCATTATTATATGAAAATTCTACAATTAGGAGAAACAAAGAACTTGAGTTTCATTAAAAAAGAAAAGAAAACTCGTTCATATGCTGCAAGCTTTGATCGAATTGCTCATTTTCTCAATTGGCTGGGGAAGATGACCATAAGATAGTGACTATTCAATTCCTGATGCCTTATACAAGGCTACCTAAAAACGTATGAGATATTTAGTTAATCTTGCAAAATTGATGGGATGAAGGAACCCATGAAGACAAAACACATCAGGCAAGCAACACTGAGCCATTTTTTCACAAGTTGGTTAAGTTGATTGAAGGTGAAGACTGGGTCATCTCTGAAAAAGTGTCTACTGCAACCATCGTCACAGACTAGCCTCCTGAGAGTAGACAATCTAGAGAAACTAGATGACAATTCAGGGGCTACTGTTAATGACTGCAGATATCAGAATGACTTTGCACATACAGATTTATGCTGAACAACAGTGCTGAACATCAGAATGCACAGGGGGCCACCAAAAGGTCAAAAGAGTACATCCGAAAGTAAGCTTCACTCCTTTATGAGCAGAGATGGCAGAGAAATTACATTTTCAAAACAACCAACTGCGCTTCCTTAGTGGGAACATAAATAGGTTTTTGGTTGAAATACAATTCGTTGTGTTGAATTAGATAGCTCTTTATAAAAAAAAAGCATTGCACTACTTACATACACTGCCTATGAGGAAATACAGGCCGATCATAAGTGAGTGAGAATTCTAGATAACAAAAAGATACGGTATCTCTAAGCATATTCTTTGTACCAGGAATGTAAGTCATACCGAACAACAACAAAAAACATGCTGGAGTAGCTTGATGACTTCTTCTGCAATGAAGGTTTTGCAAGCGCTGCAAATTCTGATGTCCTGTTCAAACTTCAAATGGTTCTCTAGTATGCATCTCCACTCAGATAAGTCCACTTTGTGGCTAAAAGTACTCTTTCAAATACTGAACAGTTCTGTTAAGGTTTGTGAAAACCCAGGTTGCTCCCCCATGAAAATTTATTTAGCACAAATTTTCTAACACCCAGCATTCCCCCGGTCTCCTGAATAAAATGATATCTCACTTGTGTTGCTGGGCCAAATGCCTGCTACAAGGAGGGGCCGACAATGTGCAGAGATTCAGGGAATATCACGGCATGCAGATAAGCACCATTTCTGTATACTTTTTGTCTGACTCAGCTTTGGGCACTTTTTTCCCATTTTTCACCAAAAAAAAGAATGTAGCTGTATTATGGCTAACATCTCGGTCCCCTCAAGAACAATAAACAAACCCTGGGTAGCTTTAGAATCCTCAGGCGAACTACCTCAAATAACCAAAAAAATGCTTGGCAGGTAGTGTGGGGTTTTAGGCCTGACAGTAAAGGGGTTAAAATGATGGTTCCCCGCCTCCCAAGCCATTCTTATAGCTTTCGGGGCCTGGAATAGTCTGAATGGTCACACTTGAAGGAGTATGATGGTTAGTAGTTGTGTTGTTAATATTTATCGGCAGCATGGCTACGGCAATGTGTGGTGCAAGCTGCATTGGCCTCCTGACGAGAGCCCTGGGCTTATTGTTTTTTATTTGTTTGTTTTGTACAAACTAAGCACTGGGTGAAGGTCAACCGAAAATGTCTGAAACTTTCCTAGATCGATTGATAGGTTAGACACATTCAATCGGAACACAAGATACTAACCTACGTTCTCACAACTCACACTTCCCAGGTTTGAAATATAAATTATATTGTTAAACACCTGATAACACCAAATTCATTGGTGATTGATGTGGATCAGGAGTCTTTTGGAACATCAGAATGACATTCTAATAAAGCAATATAAACCGTTTCAAGATATCTGAGAATACGGATTATCTAAAGTGCTGAAAGAAGGGAGGAGCATGGCACCATTTCAATGGTGTTGCACAATATTTAAAATACCCAAATAGTGAGCAACACACTTTTTTTCACTCATGGACTTCTTTTATTCCCAGCAGAAGAGAGCTTCTTGAATCAAAATTGTTGTGTGTACCACGAATGGGGCTCCAAAATGTCCTTTATAAAAGGCATTGGATATCTATCCTCAATCATGTTGTGTTTTAAGCCTCTGTAATCCATATTATGTCGAACATTTTGGTATTTCTTGGATACAAAATTAATAATGGTTTCCAGCTGGTGAAGAAGGTGGTCCAATTAAATTATTATTTACGTTCTTCTGAAAATAAGCTGTTAAAGATCTCAGTTGCTCTCTATCGGCGAATACATGCTTTCAAAGGGAACAATGGCTCAAGAATCAATTCGAAGAAACAATCATACTCTCTGTGAGAAGAAACAAAACATCAGGAGACGTTAAAGCTGGAGAAAAAGCATGGCATAGCAATGGCATGGACAAAAGGTTAGTCACTATTATATTAGAAGTGGAGTCTGCTTGTTGAAATATATAGTATGCCTCTTGAAACAAGAAGATCCAAAAAACACCATAATTTGGAGAGGCAATAATGCCACAATACAGTATGTCCAAATGATCTGCAAATCAGACTTGCAATAAAACTGAATTCTTGTAAATTGGTCCCGAAAATTATAGTGCAACATCAAAAGGTCAAATTGCTTTAGGAGCCTTCTTAACTCTCTTAAGTAAGTGTAGGAAAGGTATTTGTTGCAGTTCCCTCCACACTTTCTGCCTTGTATTAAAGGCAACTTTGACTGAAGTGTACTAGGTTCCTGCTTTCCCAAAACCTGTACAATCGTTTCGCCCAACTGGTAAAAGCTTTAGCATCCTCTCCAAGTCCCTAATAAATGATACCCTGGTACCTAGGAGCCGAGGTAATAAAGAGGGTCCCTAAGGGCTGCAGCACAAATTGTGCCATCCTAAGGGACCCCACCCAAGAACATGCAAGACTGCCATTTCAGGCTATGTGTCATGGTGCAGTCAAAAGTGAAAACACAACATGTCAAACATCCCTGTGTGCCATGACCCTAACACTGATGTAATATTTGTAAGTCACCCCTACAGTAGACCAGACAGCCCTGAGGCAGGGTGCTTAATACTACATGTGAGGGCATACCTGCATAAGTAGATATGTCCATGTCCTGATCAATCCTATTACTGCCAGTACAAGTGACCAGGGAAGCCATTTAACCCAGGTACATGATGGCCTCATTGAAAATAGGGATGTTTGGTATCACACATCTTGTATTGTTAAATCCACACTGCTGCCAGAGTTGGATTTATGAATACATCCACCCAGAGGGCAGCTTAGAGGTGCCCCCTGAAAATCTACCAGCCTGGTGGGCTTGCTGACTGGTCTATGCCAGCCTGCCGCCCAAGACTGTTCTAACCTCCTAGGGGGTGAGGGCCTTTGCTCTCAGGAGAACCCGAACAAAGGCCTGCTCGGGAAGAGGGTGTAACAACCCCTCCCACAGAATGGCCTGCTGATTAGTCTCCTTGGGCGGGCTAACTTCAAAGAAGTCATCGCCTTTAGAATGCGAATCTGGCTCCCCTAACAGGAGAGGCTCCTCACCCATTACTCCCCAGCCAGAGCCCACTTGGCACCCGGACAGGTGGTAAAATTAGATAGTCAGGTAGGCGTGCCATCCCCAGACTAGTACCACCCAAAGGTGGGCTAGCTGCCAAGTGGACACACATTTTCAGAGGTAGCCATCTTTGAGATGGCACACCTAGGAAATTCTGAGACAAGGTTATGCCCACTTCCTAAAGGAAGTGGTTAGATAGAGGGCGTGGAGACCCTAAGGGTCAGTAGCCATTTGGTTTCTACCCTACACCCTCCTAACGCAACTAAATTCAGTATTTAGGGGAGCCCCTGGCACCAGAGAAGCAGATTCTGATGACCTAGACAAGGGAGGTCACTAAAGAGCCGCAAAAGCAGAGAAGAGAAGAGAGCAGAAGCAGATTGCCTAGAACCTACCCTACTGACCTGCCTGCATCCCTAGTCAAAAACTGCGCCAAAGCCGACTCCTTTAGCAGCTGCTGACTTTGGAAACCTGGACGGATTGCCTGCCTTCAAAAAAGACTCAAGACCTACTGTGAACAGCAGACCTGTTCTCAAGAAACTCAGAAAGAAAAGACTTGAGGGCTCCAGAATTGACAATGCCCAACACCTAAAGTCACCACTGCACCCGTCGCCTCCGGCCCGAGTTGAAGAGGGCCACTGGTGTCAACAAGGTCCCTCAGCCCTCCAGAGCTCGAGTCCATCCACTCCTCAGGAATTCCCAGACGTCGCCTGTAGCATCTGTACGCAGGTCCCCTCAACTGCTCCGGTAAGGAAAAACCAGATGCCTTGGGACAACCCTGCCCACATCGCCCCTAGGCTTTGGAGAAGAGGACCAAAGGTGTTCCACCATCCCCAAGCATCGTATGTCTTGTACCCCCTTGCTGGTTCAGCAAGACTGGCCTTCTCCCTTGAAATACATTGGGCTCCCACTGCTGTATAGCACCCTGCACCCAGCCGCTCTTGTGCCGATGGTGGTGTACTGTTGGTGCTGCCTTGGACCTTGCCCACCACTCACCTCAACCCCTGGAGATTGGTCTTGTAAGTCCCTGTACTATACCTGTTTACAGAAATTGTTCTTCCTTCCACAGGATACACTGCAGAACTCAGAAATTGCACTGTGTCTACTTTTTAAAGTGAAGCACAAGTTACTTACCTTTGGTAACGATATAGCTGTAAGAAACATTAGTCGTGATAGATTCCTTACCTTAGAATTACCTCCAGGTGTCAGACTGTATCAGGAAAGTTTGTCAGCAGTACCCCCGCACATCGATAGGCGTAGTCGTACGGCTCTGCGCACGTCGTTGGCACTGGGATGACGTCACTGGAGCTATTTAGACATGCCCGGGCGCGCTGACGTCAGTTCTGTACATGACTTTCCGCACCAGGAACGCAGAGCTATGCAAGAAACTGACCACAGGTGCCATGAAACTAGGGCCCTGAAAGGGATGTCCTTAACCCTAGAAATCAGTTCGCAGAACAGGTAGGATGGATGGGGCGGTAAAGAATCTATCACTACTAATGTTTCTCACAGATCTGTTTTTACCCAAGGTAAGTAACTTGTGCATCTGAAAGAAACACGTAGTGATAAGATTCCTTACCTTAGAATAGATACCTCAGCAATACCAACCCCGGTGGTGGGTCCGCGAATCAAGATCACACCAGAAAGTCCTGGAGAACAGAACGGCCAAAGAATCAGTATCTCTGGACTTGGCTGTCGAGGCAGTAATTCTTTGTAAACGTGTGCAGTGAGACCCACATAGCTGCCTGACAGATGCCATGTAAGGGAACTCCCCGTCCCAAAGCAGTAGTAGCTGCTGTCGCCCTGGTAGAATGGGCACGCAGCCCCACCGGAGGCTTCTTTTTAGCCAAAGAATAACAAGCCTTTATGCACAGAACGACCCACCGAGAGATGGTACTCTTGTGCACGACCCAAACTTTCTTGGCGCCCATGTAGACAACAAAGAGCTGGTCACCCATGGGGAACTGTTGTGTGAGGTTCAAGTAGAATGAGAGTGCACGTTTTGGGTCCAGACAGTGGAGCCTCTCATCCTCTTTCGAGGGATGCGGAGGCGGAAAGAAGGTGGGCAAAGTGATGGTCTGCCTGATGTGAAAGGCAGTGACAACCTTTGGCAGAAAAGAAGAGCGTGTCCTTAGGACAACTTTGTCCGGATGGACTGAAAAAAATGGAGGTTTAGAAGAAAGAGCCTGACAATGTTTACTTACTTAGTTGACAAGGAAGGGAGGATTCGAGGTATCCCAGGTTAGACTGGCCTGTGAGGGCTCCTCTTGAAAAAGAAGTAACATATCGTCAGCATGCACACACGTGTAAACAGCACGGTGGAGCCGAAACTGAATGAACCCCATGCATCACCATCTGCGGCGCTGGACAGCCTTCTTGGTATTTATCACAGCTGCTGTGCTTAGGTGTCTGCGGTCTGTAGTGAAGTGTGCCAATGATGCACAATCAGAGGACACAGGGGAGTTCAGCTACTCCGCACCACAGTTGACCCTGTTCACATTCATGAGGGTCCAGAGAAAAACTGCGGATTAATGATCGCTCAAAGTTATTTGGGTATTTATTGACCTGCGCTGCATAATAAGGAAAACGTAGAAAATGTTATGATAAATTATGATTCCAAATTTATAGGGAAAAAGAATTGTGAATTCACGGCAACTGTAATTGTACTGTTAGTCACGCGTTCGATAAACTTGCAATGAAAAGAAAAATCCGTTTCTCACCAGTGTGGCAACCCCAGATGTCGCTAGGCGGCATCGGCTCGGCCCTCGGGCACAGTGCGGGTTACAGCCTGGCAGGCGGCAGGCTGGAAGAGAGCAGGTGCTCCATGTAGCCAGGAGGGGTAGCATACACATTTCCGCATGCCAGTAATATGTTTGCACGACAATTGTTTACGAGCCATTACCCTCACACATCCCATATATTATGTATCAGTCGCCTAACAGCCGCGGTAACAAAATCCAGCGGGGACGCAGGCTTATTGGTGCGATAACATGCTGCTGACACAACCCGCTCAGTCAGGCCAGGCCCTTCCCAGAAGGCTAAGTAGGCAAAGCCAGAGCCCAGGGGCTGCCAGCCGCAGGGCTAATGAACGCCTGCAACGCCCGCCTCCTGTGCAAGCAGGGCAGTTACTGGCTCCGCACAGCCAGGAGCCGGGTGGACCCTCCCAGGCGCGGCACGGGAGCACTGTTAAAGACAGGGTGTTTTTCTCTAGTCTCTTTTAATGAAAAGATTCAACACTGACGCTTTTTCATGTAGTAGGCCACTAAAGCAAACGTGGACTTAGTTATAGGACACAGACGTGGGGCTACTTTTATGCAGATCGCAGACAGCGAATGTATTTCTCTTGATTTCTAGGCAATACTTACTTAGCAACCCTTCGCCACTCCAACGAACCTCATCAATTAACAAGAAACAAGTCAGGTCCCAGGCCGGCAGCCAATCACAGCGCGGCCCGGGACACACGACAACGAGGGGCGGGACTTAAAAAAAAGAGTCAGAAACGCCCACGATTCGCGTTCTGAACGGGAAAAACTGATAGACAACGATGTCTTCCAATGGCTAGCCTCCATTTATGGAGCTAGCCAATGGAAGAAGGGGCGGGTTCAAGTCCCCCATTATGTTATAACATTAGCTTTTGCCTGGGCGAAACGCTCCTTGCGCAGCTTTCGACAGGCGAAACCTAAAAACTTAAACAGGCATGAAGTGGTAAAAAGCCAGAACCAAACTCCGCTCTTATTCAAACAACTAGAAGAGACTCAAGGCAAATGTGTTTCGCAGGCGTATAGAAACTGTAAAACAATCTGCAGTTCAAATAACAAACTCCAAATAAGGGAGAAAAAGCAAGGCCGAAATAAACTTCAAAATTGCCTGCACACGGTACAAAGCATTTCATCAGTCTTCCCATCTATCTGAAATATAAGCTCCGAACCATGCGACAGAAAAGAAAAAGACTTTAGACAAGACCAACCTCCTTCGGGAAATCCACCTTCTCCCCCCACCAAAAAAACCAAGAATTGGCATAGCCAATAGGTCTCGCCTATGGGACCTTCGAAGTGGTTAGTCATGCAGCACATTATCCTGGGTGCTGTGCCGCCATGGACTGAAGCATTGTTAGGCTTATCTGCACCACTTTTGTACCTTGTGCAATAGCTCATTGGTGATTTTTTTAATCAGACTTTGCTACCGGCCACTAAGGCAAAATGGAGAAACTAATGCAATAAACATATGACACAGCTGTTTCTAAAACGACTGTGGTGTGTAATATTTTATCACAGACAAATTCTGATCCATGCATAACTTCTGAAAAAGGGAATGAAACGGATTTGCCAACATTTATGCTGCTTGTTTAATAAGGAACGGGACAAACATTGGAGAGATTATGAGGTGCAAATTAAAAAGGTCAGAGGCAAAATCCGTGTACCGCCTAGTGTGTTCCAGTGTCACATTTGTGACACCTTCAGCCTGGCATGGCATTTTAACCATCAGCAGTTTGCTGGCCAGGATTCGTATGTCTAATCTGTGAACTGCAAGTCCCAGAATGCAATCTGCAGTGGAAGGAGGTTGGAGTTTCCATTTATTGGAACCGCTCCTCGATTACTTGGAAACCTTTGCTTTTGCTTAACTTGGAACAAGAAGACTACCACAGCCATTCCCGACTGAATTCATTGATGCCATGTGTTTCACCCTCAGCCAGTTCCATGTTTTTGTTCCATTCTGGTTTGTATAGTATGTAAGGGCTTCAGAATGAAAAGTACTATCCATTATCTAGTAACTAAAAGGTCATGGCCGGGTGAATGGGTCATATGACCCCTGTGCACATTTGATCTGGATGTTACACTGTATTGGGCAGTGCCTTAAACTAGTCACACAAAATCAATGCCATACTTAATAGATTTGCATTCCTTTCATAACGCTGCGTCTTTCTTCGTAGTTCTCGGGGAGTGGTATATGGCGTGCTTTTGCGTTCTAGGTTTGATAACTAAACAGACAAAATGGAAACCTTAAAGCTGAATGTAATGCGATGTGATTGGGCTAATGAAATGCTCCCGTATTTTAGTCCAGGTGCACACTCCAGAGGCCGCAGCTGCAGGTTTATTTCAAAGAGACCAATTCCCGCCAGGTGGGCTGAGTTAAGTACTTTAGTGGTGAATATGCAGGCATAGCCAGCACTTCGTGGCTGGAGATGTTGGAGTGAAGAGAACGCCCCTAAATGTAAGCAAATTAGTGAAGCGGCATGGTTTTCTTTTGATGAGCGAGGTATGAGGAAATGGCAAAGACTCGCTGATCACATCAGGTGGGCTGGAGGTACGATGTTCTGTATATTAGTACCATGCAAAGAGTTCCCCCTCTGGGGAAAGAAAGAGGCACGGGTGGCGTCTCAGCATCCGATGCGCACAGGTGCCTAAGCTTCTGCAGCGCCAGTAAAATGGCGTCTAGCCTCCACAGGTCTAGATAGAGCTCGCCTTTTTGGTCCAGAATCCATACCCCATGTTCACGAGGGCGGTCCCTGTGTGTACTGTGTCCACAGTAGGCACTTCTGGTTGGCGGCAGGTGCACAGAGCGAACGGCGGTCCAGCCCTGGGCTCATGCAGATGAAGCTCCTTGCTACCTCCCTTCCAGATACCAGAGACATTTTGGAGTTGTATACCAGCAGCATCTCGTTCCATTCCGGAAAGACAGCGGGGGGGGCAGATCTTCTGGTGGCCTGCACGCCCCTTTTTGACATAAAGGATCTAACATATGCGAGATTTGCATCCATTAACAGGTTTTTCAGTAATCATTCCCTGCTGGTCAAGCTAGAGAAAAACTAATAGCAATGAATCATAAACACTTCTGATGAAAGAAACCTGATTTTGCAAACAGCGGGGAGCGCACTGGGAGGGTGACTAATAGGACAAGTGGGAATGTGGTGGCAACCCAAGCACTTGTGTGGTGAAAACAATAGTTGAGAAGCAGCAAGGACACTTTTTCAAAGTAATTGCGGTAACATTTTACCACGATAAAAGCGGGAGCGCAAGGACACAAACACAGCGGGCTTTGAGTGTGATGGACGAAACAACTAGTGGTCGAAGAGAAAGGTCTTGAGCAGTCTTCTGAAGGCCGGGAGGTCTGTGGTCTGTCGTAGGTGAAGAGGGAGGGCATTCCAGGACTTGGCAGCGCGGTGGAAGAAGGATCTGCCCCCGGAAGTGGTTCTGTGAATGCGCGGGACGGCGGCCAGGGACAGGTCGGCGGAACAGAGTTTCCTGTTGGGTACGTGGACGGCGAGTCTTTTGTTGAGATAGGCAGGGCCGGTCTTATGGAGTGCTTTGTGTGCGTGAATCATGAGTTTGAATGTGATTCTATTGTCGACGGGGAGCCAGTGCAAGTCTCTCAGGTGCGGGGTGGTGTGGTCCCTGCGCGGGACGTCCAGGATCAGGCGTGCTGAGGAGTTCTATATTCTTTGGAGTCTGTTGATGAGCTTGGACGGGGCTCCGGCGTAGAGGGCGTTTTCGTAGTCAAAGTCGGCTGCTGACGAGAGCATGGGTGACGGTTTTCTGTGTGTCTGGCGGGATCCATCTGTAGATCTTGCGGAGCATGCGGAGGGTGTGAAAGCAGGAGGAGGAGACTGCGTTGACTAGGTTGGTCATGCTGAGCTTGGAGTGGAGGATAACTCCTAGGTTGCGTGCGTGGTTGGTTGGTGCTGGGGGGGTTCCCAGTGATGCTGGCCACCAGGAGTCGTCCCACGCGGAGGGGTTGGGCCCGAGGATGAGGATCTCCATCTTGTCCGTATTCAGCTTGAGTCTGCTTGCCTCCATCCAATCAGCGACGGCCTTCATGCCCTGGTGTAGGTTGGCTTTGGCGGTGAGGGGGTCCTTGGTGAGGGAGAGTATCAGCTGGCTATCACATGTAAGACACATCATATTCCTCCCTTGCTAAGAAAACACTGACTTAGCACAGAAATGGACTCCAAATTACGCAGGCTTATTTCCACCAGTCAGCCTGAGCGCAGTCTAAACACCTCTAATCAATCACATGACATACAGTCTACAGCCTCCCTTCTCACAGCCGATGGAAACTTAGCCTAATCAGTCCCCCCTTCCTGGAGCACAAACTCACTTGCCGCCTAACAGACGGCACACTAAAATCCATTCCTCCCCTCACCACATTCGGAATAAACCTTGCTAATCCCTCTAAGACTTCAACTGCCAGCACACCCTCTGAAGAGATGTAATCAAATGCCCACCCTTCCGCATAGTGCATGCAGATGAAACATTATCTGACTAGAGGACAGATTCCAAAAAATGTAATTATATTGCATAAATCCTGTACCTGGATGAAGCCCCGTCCCAGTACATTAAGTAAAAACAAAACGAGTGTACTGTTCAACTTGAAATTGGTCTTCACCCAACATGAACAGTTTTTAACGGAATAAACTAAACATCGCTAGTAGAGCTACGCAATCTGCATCACAGCAACCACAGTCTACGGTTATCCTGGTCACAGTCTTATGATTACAATACTGTCAAGTCTTGTACATAGAACTACCAATACAAATCCAAAAATCTATTATTAATGCAGAAACAGGCTGGCAGTATATACCACACTAGCCTGACAAAACAAAGTTGAAGAAACACTAAAGAAGGGAACACGAGGTCACAACCAATCTACTAAATGTTCAGGAAGGAAAAGAAAACTTATCTTGAGAAAATTACTTGGCAGCAAGCACTGTACACAGGCGCTCAAAAATATGGACCACCAGAGAAATACGATACAATACTCAAGATACAAAATTAACCTTACATAAATCTACTAATTGCACCTAACTGACGAGACCACCTATTCGACCTACAGAACGACTTACATGGACCAAACATGTAAACATCAATTTTACACACTTTATTTTGAAACCCTGGCAATCATAGCTCTTACAGCATCATGTGCTTGTATGATGTATCTTGTTTAACACTGTATAGAACTCTTAAAGGAATTAGCAAACTCATGTACCCCTACCAATACATACAGTAATGGGGGAGTTAATAAAAACATCAAATCACAAAGGTTTGTTGCAGATCTCAATAAACACGATGTGAAAACAAAACAAAAAAACAGATACAAAGCTTCCTTTTATTACAGAAGATGAGCTCCACTTTCAAAAAGACTGATATTAAAACCAATTAAGCCTGGCCTAATGAAACATTTTCATGCCATAAGAACCTTTTGCTTCACAGAAAACTCTGGATTTGACATACCTGTAATACTCCTGGGCTCCATCTGAATCACAAAAGTGACAGAAATAGTGGTCTCTTCGCAGGTGTTTCAGCAGCTCATCATTGTCCAGATAACGCTCGTCGCAGAATTTGCATAGTGGGTGACCTCTGTGCGAAGTATCATCGGGGTCGCCAGATATCCGATGTCGGGCAAGGTCTTTGCGGGAATACCACTTTCGCTCATATGTGAAGTTCTAATGGCAGTGGAGGGAAAAATGGTGATTTATGTGATTAAGAAAAATATTCACAACATACCAACTCACACAGAATGCAGGGCATACCAATTTTTCAAATTCTGATGTATATTAAGGGTCACTAAAATCTGCTTTGTTCAACGGGCAGTAAGGGAGAATGCTTACGTTTATCTGTAACACCATAGATGCAAGCATTTTTTGTCTAGAATGCATCTACCTGAGAGTTTTAAGTATTTAACATCAGAACCCGGACATTTCAACCACAAACGCTGTACCAAACGACAGCATGGTTTCATAGCATGATGTTCTGTTAAGAGTGGATACCGCAAAAACAGTAGATGAATACATGATTGAAGAAAAGCTAATTTGCAATGAATGTTCAGCTAGATAAATGAAACATACTGACGACATATCTAGAATTTACATAGTGGGTGAGCCTTTTCCCATTTTCCTTCTGATCTCACGAGATGTCTATTCAGGCTGTATTTTAACTTGTTAAGAGTGGGAGATTTTGATATCAGGAGGCAGTGCATTGCAGTTATGGGGACCTTGAAGATAAAGAGACTGGAAACAGGATTCAGTGGAAGGTGATATTTGCTGCGACACGCAGGATGAGGTTGGCAAATTACTGGACATGTGTAACATGTCAAAGTCAGCAAGAGAATGTAGGTAAATTCAATTAACCACAGTGAAGACAACTGTCAATAGCTTGGAGAGTGCCCGGTTAACGAAGTGCAGCAACTTTGAACAGGGGGAAAGGAATGTTGCTAGAGGTAGTTACGATAATGCAATGCCTTTAGAAGTAGAGAATTATTTGAAGCATTAGCATGGTGGAATGGAACAAAGATGTATTTTTCATCTGTTTAATACTTAGCAATGTGCCAGTATGTTTGTGGTAATAATAAACACTTCCATATGCATCAAATGTTTGAAAAAAGACTGGATTCTTAGAAGACCAGTTGAAGGTCATGATGTAGGGGGAAGCGGAGCAAAGTAAGAGAGTAGATGTGATCTGAGCAAGAGGAAGGGGACCTATATTTTGGAAGAGTTCAAGATCCTTTATTGGATGGAGTAAGTAAATGTGGGAGCACAGAAGAGTGGCGTGCTGTCAGTGTAGAGGAGGAAGGACAAACCAAAGGAGATGATGTAAACATTTTGAGTTTCTTTCGACAAATAACATTTGAGGACCTAGACATTTTCTGTGTATGATTTAAACAAGAAGTGGGGATGCTGGGGATTTCTAGAAGTCGTAGTCCACTGAGAAATAGAGGAGAGTCACAAATAAGGAAAACACTGACATGCCATGATGGCTATGCCAGAGGGTTTAAAGGGAGGAGAATGATGTCAATAGATGCATAAAAATCATGTAAATTAAGAATATGCTTGGTGGTGTGGTGAGCAAGAGAAATAAAGCGGTCAACGAGAGAAAGTGGGTTCAGTCATACTGGGGTGGTAGAAATGAGAATAAAGGTGTTGAGAATAGTGTTAGAAGAAAGGTAAGAACTGAGTAGGTTGAAATCTAGTCATTCATGTATCTTAGGGAAGAAAGGGAGGAGATATACTGAATGAAAGAGAAGGAAAATACAGTTAAGTTTTTTTTCCCCAGACATGAATCATAGTGGGTAGATGCCGTACAAGAGTGACTGAAATGGGAAGTTAGGCAGAGAAGAATTTTTGAGTCGATTCTGCTTTTGCTTGGAACCCTACTTCTGACTCTGCATCAGGTGAAGCACTGCATTTATAAGACTCTACACATTGATAGGCAAAGAGGCTAGAGGTGGTGCAGTCGTTTGTAAATGGGAAGACACCAAATAAAGTTTTTCATATTGCCAAAAGATACTAACCGCCTATCAAGCCAATAATACAAAGTGAGCAATGGGGCTTTCTGTTGCAACACTGCAAATACATTTTAAGTTTGTAACATATGCACACATTCATCTGCTACTTATGTTGACTTCTCACAAAAATAGCAGGCCAAGAGTATGTTGAGCCTCCTATTTATAAAGTTGGAAAACACAAAATTTAAAGCACCCACAATAGACTAGGATTACTTTAGTTAGAACAATAAACCACTTTTAGTGTCTAGAAGGGAATGGACACAGACAATTTTACCAAAATAAAATGGGGAAAATGCAGAATCAGAACACAGTTGTAGCTGCTCTACCTCTCAACTATCGTCCTGAAGCAATAACTATGCAACAAAACAGCCATCAATGTATCAGGCCTTGCATGCACCAATCAACAGACCAAAATCGTGACAACAGCAATGACCAGGCAAAATATTAGTTGCTCCTACTAACAGGTGGTACTATAGACTTCATTCTTTCATAGGGTCTTCGACACAAGAGAGGAGCCCGAAAAGAAAAAAACAACGAATATCTTTTTCTGTACCTTGAGTTGATACACAAGTGCAGCTTTAAGATATAAGAGCTATAGGGGTACCAGAGACTCTTTAACAAAACACATGAAGACAACTTTTATTTGAATAGTTGGTCTTTTAGCAGAATGGAAATTCACTGAGCTGAATATAGTGTGATCCACCCAGAAAAAAAAACTGATTATTTAATAGAGGAAGTACAGAATTTGAAAAAATATATGGAGAAAACCCAAGAACCACAAGTGGCAAACAAAGTTATGGTTACACTGAAACCTCTAATTATTGTTTGCACCACTTACTCCTCCCTTAATCAAGGCACCAAATAAAGGGGTAGAAGGAAATGTTTCAGAAAGATGGAAACGCTTTAGAGAGCAAAAGGGGAAAAAGAGATAGAGGTAAACACTGGGGAGAGAGGGTGAACTGAGGAAGAGTAGCAAGAGCTGGAGGAATGGAGGGAAAGGAAAATAAAAACTTAGTTGCAGTAAAACATCTGAGAAGAGTCCCATAATATGGTGGGACTTCTAAAATCTGAACCAAATCTCTGCATGGTCAGGTCACTGGTAAACCATCATGAAAACACGCTGACCAAACACTGACCCAGAGGTTGAAATACGGTAGTTGCAAAAGAGCTAATCACCCCAAGTTTATTATACTAATTGCTGTCCATTAAACCTAAAAAATGTTCCACAGCACCAAAGAAACAGAAAGGCCAGAGTGGAATATGTACATTCAAGCACACTTTGGCTTGGGAATGGGAATAGTTTTTCATCAAGTATATGAACTATCTTGCCCAACAAGGAGAAACTAAACCAGAGTGCAGGTCAAACACTACATTTTGTACACGAACCCTCTTTGTGAAACTGAACCCAACATAAATTTGGGGAAAAGTCCAGGGGGTATTTGTTCTTCTATTCAGTTTATTTCCTAAGCAATACTTGACAAGCCAAGGAGATGGTCCACATAAGCCTATGTGTCCTACTTTTCCAGAGTTGTTCTGAACGCTTACTTGTACATTTGCACTGCTCTCAATTGACAAACTAAAAGGGGGGGCTTGGTTCTCCTGAAGCCAGGGGCACCTCGCAGATTGCAGGAAGGTTGGGCAAAACTTGATCCCTTCATTTTTTCATATATTAAAAATCCAGTCTCTAAAATCATTTACTTATATATTATTATTCTTAAGATCAAATGTTCAAATGAAACACTGCTTGAAATATTTGACAAAAAACATTATACAAAAGGAAATAAGAGACTAACAGTAAAGCAATAATTCACTATGGAGCTATTACACTGGTAGTCAAAGGTGGACCAATAGAAAATCCTATTTTCGGACTTGCTATAAGCTATACATTGGGAGAGGTATCTGGAAGAGAACAGATATCACAGAAGAAGAACGGACACCTGTGTAACTATCCAGGTAAGGATAATTAGGCTAGTACTGTAAGCTTCACCCAGAAAAGAGTGCTAGGCAGACCACTGAAAATATGCAAGCACAACTCACCTTCAGGTTGTGCACACAAAGCCTACAGCAAAAGAGTTCGTGCTGTTTCCTCATGTGCTGCTCCAAATCCATGAACGTGTGAAAAGGACGAGCCTCTGCTGCACACATTAAGCACTCATGCTGCAGCAGCTGCCTGTGGATTCAAAACATGATCGAATGTCAAATTGGCATGACATCATAATCATAAAAAGAAGACAGGAAAGACAATTAAGTAATTTAACAATGATCATGCCCTCTACATGGAAAGGGTGACAGGAAAAGGCATCCACACGACACAACAGCACGCACAAAATCATATCTTAGCATTTGTAATCACTTGCAGCTAATTAGTTTTAGAAAGTCATGCCAAGAGATCTCGTAAATTTCCATAGTCATTGCCATAAAGGCAAAAACAAGTCTCTGCTTATTGACTCGTTCCTGGAGAGACAAGTGGCCAGCCACTTTGGTCTTAGAAAATTCTAAACAGAAGGGTCCACATTATCACCTAGTTTCAGCATGCTTCCCCACAAATTGCCAGGGCAACACTTTTATAGTTATGCAAATGCCATTTTTTGACAATATTCGTGTATTTTTAGGGAACAGGATTGCAAAGAATTCTCAGAATAGTCTTCCTAGGACCAGGCTATTGCTCGGCATTGCAATGTATGCTTAATCTTTCAGATGAAGTGAGTGATGCCATTGTCTTTCATAAGTTTCAACATAACACTGCCATAGTTTTCTGTAAAGGGTTTTTCAGCAAAATCCTCATTTAAACCCATTCAGAAAGAAAATGCTCCTCTGATTTCAGATGAGTCAAGCTATTACTTTTGAAACCGTGAAGTTATTAAATTTTAAAAATAATTTGAAATGCACAGAACCACAACTCTGTATATCCATTTACAACAAAACGGACGCGTTATTTTATTGTGACAAAATGCAAGTATATTTCACAGCAGAGAGCTTTATCTAGTACGCAGCTTACGAAACAAAATTATCGCTCACACTCAAATGAAGATTTGGCAAGACTACAAAGGATGTGGCAAGGCGGAGAAATGTGTAAGCTGAAACTTTGTTTGGAAAACATCCTCATTTTAGAAAGAACCAATAGCAGTTTCAGCAGTACAGGCTCAAGACAGAAATATGAATAGCTGCACATTCAGTGTTAGATCTCAGGATCGTTGTATCACTCCCTCAACCACTCCATCAAAGCAGCAGCATGGAATAAAAACATATCCACTGTTTTCACCCTGGATAAATGCATAATTCAGGGTGGCATGTTGTCATGGTGATAATTAGTTAGGCATCAGGTCTCTCCATGCATGCAGGTCATCCTCAAGATTCGCATTAGTAGGAGTCCTGATAGTATGCATTTCGTCCACCATTAATATGAATTTCTTCCATCCAAGGTCGGTCATTGATATCTTCAATCCACAACTGGATTAAGAAGGCTGCAACCAATGGGCTGCCATGCACGGTATGTCAAGAAAGAGGCAGAGGACTGTCAATGTATACACATATTCCCCCTTGTAGCTACTGGAATCGATCCTATCAAGCATTGCCAAGGAAAACATTCAACAATCGGACCACTGGATTTTTTAGAGCAACTTAGTCCACTGTAGTATAAAAGGCCATGTAGAGAAACTCAATCTTTTCCACAACGTGGGCATGTTCATGGACGTTCACCTGCTGAAATGGGTGGAAGCAGAACCTAAAGGACATCTGAACAGACTAATGGATGAAGAGGAAGAGGAAGAGAGAAAGAGGGAGGAAGTCATAGAAAGTGTGTTTTTATTAGTATTATTAATTTGTCTGTAAAAGAGAAAGATGTTTATGTTTAACCCCTTCCATGCTAATGACAAGGTCAACTCGTCATGGGCTTTACTTTACCTGCCCTGTGCTTATGACGAGTTGACCTTGTCACAATCCTATACGATTCAAGATTCTTCAGCACCCAGGGGGAAAACGCCTAGCAGTCAAGGTGTTAAGGAATTTGTTGAACAAACATACACCAAAAGGTATCTTGGCGCTAAAGGAGGTTGGGAGACGTCCTGAGGTCAGATCTAGCAGTAAGCTTGGGTGAACGCTCTGAAGGGAATTCCAAAGTTTGGGGCCTAACATGGAAAAGTGAGAGCCACCCATTCTCTTGCGCTTGAATCTAGGAATGGTTAGCAGATTCATTGAAGCAGATCTTAGATTTCGATTGGGGAGATATGGTGAGATCTTAGAGGAGATTAATTTAGGGCCCCTGTCGCGGAGTGTATTGATAATTATGCAGCCTATCTTGAACATGGACCGCTGAACCACTGGGAGCCAGTGCAATTGCTTCATCAATGGCTTTGTATGGCAGCGTCTTGTTTGCTCAAAAATTAATCTGGCGGAAGCTTGGTTTTGTATCAGCTGCAGTCTGTGAGTTTGGTTAGCTGGTAGGCCCAGATAGAGGGTATTGGCATAATCCAGCCTGGACATAATTATGGCTAGCATGATCATTGTACTTGCCTCCTTCGTAAAGAATCTCCTAATTTTCATGACATTTCTTAGCTGGTAAATACATGAAGATGTAACCAGGTTAATCTCTGCGTGCATCGATAGGTTGGCATCAATTTGGATGTCCACGCTCTTTACAGAGGTCTTAGGTGTGGGTGGAGTGCCCAGAGTGGCTGGCCAGTGATCTGACATCCAATGGTGGAGTCTTTCATTGACGATGATAATCTCGGTTTTATCAGAGTTCAATTTAAGGTGATTATGGCACATCCAGTCTTTAATAAATAGCATGGTGCTACAAAAAAACACTTTAGAATCCTCGGTCTCATCTATTGGGAAAATCAACTGCATGTTGTCTGCATAATTATAAACCTTAACCCTAATGTGTTGGGAGGGAGTGGATCAGGGGGCTGATATAGAGGTTGAACAAATGGGGGGGGGTAGGGACAAGCCCTGGGGTACACAGCAGGTAGTATTGACCCTGGCCGAGTTAAATGGTGTTAAGCCTTACAGACTGGGTGCAGTCCCCAAAAATGAGATCATCCAGTCCAGGGCCGTTCCTCTCAGGCCGGCTCCTGCCATTCTATCCGCAAATATTGTGTGATCCACAGTATCAAATGGCAGCAGACCAATGCCTGCGTGCACCCCTTGTCTGCACCCTCCTTTAGGTCATCTACTACACTTAGGATGACTGCTTCGGTTGAGTGTAGTGGCCGAAAACGTGTCTGGTGGGGGTCCAGGAATTTAGTATCTTCAATGAAGGCACATAAGAGTTTTGCTACATGTGTTTCGAGAATTTTTGCAGGGTATGGTAGGAGCGATATGGGTCTATAGTTGTTCAGTTGGCTGGGATCTATTCCTGCTTTTTTTTAAGTGGGACTATCACTGCCTCTTTAAAAGCCTGTGGAACCATGCCTTGCTCCAAGGATACATTGAGCAGGGAGAGAACAGTTCTTGGAAATGTGAAAAAGATGTATTTTTGTATAGAAGAGCAGCAAGGGTCTTTGGGCGAGCCAGACTTTACCTTATTACCGAGTTCAGCCAGTCGGTCTAAGGTTATATTCTGAAACGTAGAAAGAGTTACTGGATTGGCGAGTTGCTGGTGTGCTTTCCAGTCCTGTGAACTGAGGGAGATGGAGTGTTGTATTGCCTTAATTTTGTTCACAAACAAAGGCGTTCAGGTCGTCACGTAATGACTGGGAAGCGGTAATATTTGGTGTGATTCTATCAGGGTTGGATCGTTCTTTTACTATCTTAAAAATATCTTTGGATTTATTGTCTGAACTCTATTCGTGAAGAAGGTTTTTTTTGCCTCCACAATAGCAGCTTTATAGTCAATGAGAGCTTTTTCATATATCTTCCTTGCTACAAGGGAGTAGCTTCTCTGCCATTTCCGTTCCGCCTGACGGGTTTTAAGCTTTGCTTCTTTTAGCTCAACTGTAAACCATTTAGAGGCCTCATGCCGCCTCATGCAACTTTCTTTCCTTTGTAAGGGGGCATGAGTTTCGCTTGCTCTTAATAGCCAGTTGGTGATATCTATCTCTAACTCGTCTACGTTAACTGCTCCAGGTGTGAGTGTATATTTCAGGGTTTTATGGAATTCTGGCAACTTGATACAGTTCCTGGTCAGTATTTTTGTACCGGTCGTGGGTTTGGCTACAGTAAAGTGTATTAAATAGTGGTCTGACCAGACACAAGGCTTAATAGTTAAGTTGTGGATCAAGAGGTTGGTGGTCCACAACTGATCTAATGTGTGTCCTTTAATACGTGTCTGTGATAAGTAGCAGATCTGGGGCTTCAGAGTCTAGCAGGTTAAAGACTTCAAGTTGGTGCTGGACCATAGAGCCTGTATTTAGGTACATTATGTTTAGCTCTTTTGGGGTTAGGGGCTTCGCTCTCAGTGTAGTGTAGTTGCGCTCAATCGATGGGTAGGGGGGGATATCAGGAACAGGGGTGGTCGGTGATTTGGGCGGTGCAAGTTTGAGAAGGCCATACCTTGCTAGCTTGTTTTTAAGAGTAGGGACGATCTTTTGGATATTCTTAGATGCCAGCGTTCGCAATTCCTTGGAGGAGTATTTAAAGAAACGCACAGAGTTGGTGGCCCCAGGCCTAGTCCAGCCGCAGACGGGCCTGCCTTTGGCGCGCCGCAGCGCGCGTCCGCATCCCCCTGCTGAATAAGTAGTGGCTGTGTCAGAGTTAATAGAGCGCTACCCGCATCTGGCCCCTCCTTCCGGCTAAGGCAGAAGTATGCAATGCTGGTAATGGAGTCTGCCCCCCTCCGAATCAAACGAGCAGCAGCTTGCGGCGATATCCATACAACTACTTCGGTCTCTAGATCAAATCTTGAAGATGTAAGTGCTGAAGTGTTTAATACACATACTAAAAGTGAATTCAGAATTACAGCATTGTTTCTACTCTGATCACTCAAGTTTATTTTGATACTAGCCTCGAAAGCACAAGTAAAAAGCAATGCAGAAACACTCAAATATGTTATAACTGTCTCGCCTTTACAAAAGTTAGAGCTATTGGCATTGTAAATGAGAACATTTTTATTTATGTGTTGGTTTTGAAAACAGATAAATAAATGGCATTGTCATTTACAATGCCAATAGCTTAATCTCTCGCAAATGCCACACACAAACACACAGACCCACACAGAGCCCCACACACATATACACATACAGAGCCACACACACAAAGCCACACACACACACACTTCATCCACCCACTAAGTCCATCCACCCAGCCACCACTCAACTCCATTCATCCACCGACTCCATCCACCCAACCACACCTTGTCAGGACTAGTAAGCACTATATAAATACCCTTACAAAACAATACATAAAACGAACTTGTGCAAGTACATGGCACCTTAATGAATCACAATCACTTGCTCTGTCTTGATCCAGGCGTAAAAGCAACTTAAACAAGATAAAAGCTTCTTAAATTAACCCCATTGTAACCATTGATTTGCCAGTCTCTCCCTTCCTCATGGCTCTTACTGCCAACTTTACAATAATGATCCTCAATCAGAAAAGAGAAGTATAATTGAATGGCACAAAACAGACAACTGCGCGCTATATAATATTTCACCACAGACGCAGGTGAGATAATGGCATGGGAAGATGTTTTTACGTTAGCAGTTATGTACGCAAAAGTGCTACGGATATGATACCAAAGAAAATTGGCATATTTTGTAAACTCATACCTCATGCTGTAGGCTCCAGCTCCCAACTCTTGGCCAATCCCGGAGAGGCTGGCATCGAAGTCCTGTACCAATCCTGACTCGAAGACTTCATCTGCAGTTTGAGACCCCAGGCCATTTTAATTCACTAGTTCGGTCCAACAGCCCCAAAAGTAAACCCCAGAAAAAATCCTTTCTGATAATTAGAAATTGTTTACATAGACTATCATTGTAATAATAGCCCGGAAAAAAATCATACTGCAAAGTAAAAAACGTGAGTAAAGAAATCTGAAAGATGTCACTTCACTGCTTCAGTTCGTCACTGGCTGAATCCTCATACTTGTTGCTTGATAAAGCACTGCAAATTAATGGCGATATAAACTACTGAAATGATACTTAGCGAAAAATAATGATTACTATATTGGGAAGAAAGTGGTGGCGTGGTAATGCTTGTACGCCAGCTTTGCAAACCCTGTTCTGAGCACTAAGCGCTCAATAAACATCAATGTGGATCGGGGTGTACATGGAGGAACGGGCCTCCAAAATGAGCCAGGAGGCTCCCGACCCAGGGCCTTACCTACAGCCTCCCAACGGGGGCAGCTGAAAAACAGAACACCTCTGCTTTCTCTGCGGGCTCTACGAGACTTCCATGTATGAAGGACTCTAACCCGACTCCAATGAGCGAAGGCTGAGAGATGCGAGCGGAAAGCTGGTTTATGCAGATTGGCAGGCTGAGGCACGGCAATGGCGGGTCTTCCTGTCTGCACTTCTTCGTGAAGCAGCTTATTCAGTCAAGGGAAACAATGGCAAGCGGCGATGGTAGGGATGGGCTTATTTCTTTCAAACCCCTTCGTGGCGCGCCGACTCTCGGCAGGCTGGGGTGGCGCCAACAGACAGTGCGGCCCTGCCCCAAACCCGGAGGCAGCAGCAGGCTCTAGGGCCTCCTCTCACCCCTTCCGGCCATGAGCGGGCCAACACCCCGGCTTTCGGTTTCCCCTTACCTTCAGCTGCGCCATCTTGCTACATTGTCGGAGAGTCCAGTCCGGCGTGGAGGCAGCGAGGCTTCTCTTCCCACACCCGCGGCGCGCAGGAAGGGGCTGTGGGGGCCCCGGACTCTGAGGACCACTCGCGGCATCCCGAGAGCCAACGCTGCCCGGGAGAGCTCAGACAGAGCAGGCGGAGCAAGGGGCGTGCGTATCCCCGCCTCCCCCCGTGACCCCAGCTATACGGCCGAGGCCTACTGCTCTCCCCCGCCCGAGAGGGAGATGTATACCCAAGGCTACATTGTATTTTCAGGCGGGGATCAGCGCAGCAATACTACGCTACCGCATATTTCCAGTTTCGGCCACCTTTGAGTAGATCCTTTAAATATTAATGTTTACGTCTTATATAAATTTGGTAATTGAAATATATAGACAGCGAAGCTTTTGTATGTTTGGGTCTGTAAATAAAGCAGTGCAATAATTGTACAAACCATAAAGAGCTCGCTTCTGTGTATTTTCATGAGGACAAAAAAAAAACAACAACCGCTCCACGCGCTTGCCATTTCTCACTACGCCCAGTCCTTTGCAGACTGGGGGGCGTGTTTTTCTTTCTCTCCTTTTCTCCATTGGCTGGAATGTAAAACAACTTGCGTGTTTTTGTCTTGTTGTTTACATTCCAACCAATGGAAAGAGGAGAGAAAGAAACGAAAAAACACACCCCTCAATCCGAAAAAAGACAGAGCTTAGCTGGAAAAAATGACGTCACTAAAACCTCTTCTCCAATGGATGGCCGCTGTTTAGGAAGCCAGCCAATGGAGAAGAGGGGCGGGGTTTACCTTCGCTACTAAGAAACATAAAATCTCGCCAGCGAGACTGCGCATGTGCGCAGCCTACGCTAGCCAAGACCTAAAAAACAGTACGTCACCCAGCAGCCAGAACGCTAGAGAAACAAGTTCACAGGTTGCTGGTCATGGAGGACACCATAACTCAAAAAAATAATGGCTACTGCTCCAATATAGGGGTGCTTTTCGAAATGGTACTTCTCAACCATCTGAACAGTGACATCTAATACCGAAAGAAGAGAGATTTCAATATAAACATGACAAGCACTTGCCCATGAATATTATATTCACAGGAAAATGACTGACAATGTGGTAACTGCCTTTGAATGCAGTCTCAAGAAGGTGGGTTGAGGAGTCCACATGATCTTATCACTATGGGATTCAGTAACCAGTGAGAGAATGGAAGCCACAAAGTATCAGGAGACATAGGCCAAGGAGACTTCACAAAGATAAGGTAAGTGCTAACCCTAGCGTTCCTGCTGTGGACATAGTACTGCAGATACTGTATTACTGATACTACCCACCAATTAGAAATATGAAAACAGACCAAGCGGATCAAAGCCCTACTCGAGGTGGTGTGGAAGTAGAAGTACCCTTAGCAACATTATCTGACAATTCAACTAAAAAAGTAGAGTTCCTCAACTTTTCTAATGAGATTCTGACAGACAACAACATAGTTATCAAGGAGATACTGCCAAGGACCCGGCACATGCCAGGGATAGGCTTGAAATATATCTTCCAACTCCTCCTTTTGGCTAGGAGAAGATCCTGACAAGAAGAATTACAGAAGCGGACACATTTGAACACTTCTAACCGGTATATAGTTTTATGATTCCCGTAATAAAACACGTTGTTTGAATTTAGAGAAGTGTTTAAGGCAGAAGAACTTTGAGCCACCCTTTCTTGAACTGCATTCAATCGTTATTAATGGAATAGGCAAAAAGATTTCATCTTTAATGGTTAAAGAGGTGTTAGCTAAAAGAGCCCATGCATGGATGGTTAAAGGTTCATATGGCCCCTTAAGTTTTAGCCATATTTAGGAGGGTTGAAGGAATTAAAACCAACACTGAAACTTCCCTGGTTTGCAAACTCGTTTTAATTCACTGTCTTGGATGAGACTGTCTAAAGAGACTTCATGTTGTGTTTGTTAGTAAAACAGGAAAGACGTTTGTCACATTGTTTGCTGCTGCCCAGCCCTAATGGAGGAGAGTAAAAGTCTGTTGAGACAGTATTTTAATCTGAACACTGTAAGAACATGTCGGCAAGCAGTTATAGCCGGACTCCAGGGGGAAGATTTGCTATTCTGTGGAAATCGTTTAAAATGTGTATTTATTGCTAATCCCAAACTTGCTAAGTGCGAGCTCTAACGGCCACTGACTGCGTTACATGCAGTGTGTATACAGCCTATTACATTGTGTTTAGTTTTATTCTGCATAAGGAATTTTACTGATATGGATGATTGAACCTGCCAAATTAGATTGTTCTCACATCGATTATAATTTAGTCTTAGGACAAGAAAGGATTTTAACAAAAGCATGTTGCACTTTCCGACTATTTTTCACAAACTGTTATTAAATCATTAATATTGCTAGTAGTATACTGTAGGTGTAATAGCACTAGGAAAGAGCATTAAGGTTCACAAATTGTAAAAATTGTAGACCGGTGCCCTCCTAATGAGTTTCTAAAAGTTTATGTAAATTATTTTGTGGATTTTTAACTTTTTGAAGATAATTTTTAAAATGCAATTTATTGACAATGTGATAGAGGCAACTATGCTAAACACCGGACAACCGTTACACTCACCTAATAGGTTTCTGAACTTTTAGGAGTAAAGCAGACTGGACAGAATATGATCATGAGGCAGCATGGAATAATACATCCATCATCCAATCCATGCACAGCTGAGATGCCATGTCTATCCAGGTAGTCAATGATACACTTTTAATTACTGTAAAAAGAGACTCCTGCCTCCAGGTTGTTGTATGGCGTTTTAGGATCAGAGCGCAATCTTCCCGATTCATGCCCTTATATAGATACAATTCACATTGTCCTAATATAGGCATAGAAATCATACCCATATTTAGGCATAGCCCATGCAGTCCAAATACAGGCATGGCTACTTCCACCCGTACCAAAACGTCACAACGATTTCTTGGAAAATCGGCTTAAGCAGTCAGGGACATCTCCTTGCTTGAAAATTGATTTGTCCAAGGACTCATGGAGTTTACAAAGAACTACCATTCCCTTGGGGTTCTTTAATGACGTTATTATGCCCGACTTTACGTCAAACTAGGCACCTTCAAGGTATAAATATGCCTTCACTTGCTCTAGCAAACACACATTGGTTTGGAGCAGTTCGACTATCTACTTGCCCGACGCAGCTCGCTACAGCAAGTGCTGAAGGAAGCCGACCGTCCAGCTGAGGCACTGATCGAGAAGCTGTCCTTTCTCTCGCTGAGAATCCAGCTCCAGTGTTTCCAAGCTCCCCTTGCGGTGTGTTGGGACATCGAGCCAGAGACAGAGATACCAGACCTCCTTCATTCTAAACTAAGGTATGGAGCTGATTAGACCCTAAGAGAAATCTTGGATAGATTCTTGGCAAAGAAAACTAAACCTATGCTACACCACACTTACTTCTTCCCGTGTACTAGACTTAGGTTAGGTACATTGGGGTAGGAGTATTTTAGAAGCACCAGCTGAGTACTTTTAGCCATTGTTATTTATGTATGTATTCTTATGGCTTAGAAACCATACAATGCTTTTACAGTATTATTTTAAAATACTCTTCTTGATGTACGCATTATACTTTGCAGCCTGTATTACGATTGTAGCAGTTCATTTCCTCTGCATGAGAAAGAAGACTGTTCAATAAATCCTTTTATTGAAAACGCCCATCTCTCTATTTCTCTGCACCTCTGGTGAAAACGAAGCATGCACGATTGACTGAGTAAAATATCTATCTATTGTTTCCACGACTCCGAAGATACGTTTATTCTTGGGAAACAAAGTTGTCATGTTTATGTGGTTGTCAGGAACTAATCCCTTCTTGTTTATTCAAGAAAGTTTCTAGTGACCTCTGAGCTAGCTGGCACTCACAATTAAGTCTAATATATTCGATAGAGACCTAGTCAACCTCAGTCCTACGTCAAATCTATAGGATATATTATTCCAATGCGTAGAGCCTAGTGGGAATATAGGAACTACACTACAAGGTGATGCTGACCCAGTCTGTTGCATTGGACATAGTCAGCCATAAGTTCCTGCTCCCCCACAGCCTTTCCTCTTAATTTCTTCCAATTGTGCTACTTACTCTCTGCACATCAGCAAGTGGCTGAAATGGTATTTTGCAGGCCCACCCACCATTCGTGTATTTCTTGAAGCTCTATTTTTGAACCTATCATACTAAAAGAAATATGGGGCCATTTGCTGTACACTCCTGACATCATAATTCACCAGTACATCCAAGACACATAGCTCTAGCTTAAGGAGTCATCACCAGCTGTCATTTACCACCATGAGAACCTGTCTCAGGTTATGCATATTGCCTAATCTATCCACTATACAAATCTATGGTTCTGCAGATACAGATCTTAGTAAAATTACAAATAGCAACTAGTAACTACCAGTCGCCAACTCTATACACTGCATCTACGGCCAATCTAGTGCACAATGAGGACCTTCACCACAAACTTAATGCCTCAAAAATATTGGTTTTCTTATGCAGCAGCATCCACTAAACACAAACCAGGCCGTAATGTCAACTTGAGGGCTTGTCACGTCATTAGGCCCTTCAGTTTTCATATTGACTCTTCTTTCTTCCTCAGGGACTACATCAAGAAGACTCACATTACTTGGCTTTGACAGAACCTTCTTCCAAATATTAAACAATTCCTCTCTCCTGCTTACTGCCACAATCATATTGAGATTATAGGACTATCCAACATTGACAACGGAAAAACCCTGACCACATTACCTCAAACATCAACATTGACTTTCCGGACCAGCAGGTAATATATATGCAAACTTATTGTGTCAAATTTCAAGATACAGAAACATCCATATTATGTTGTCTTGCCTATAAGATCATTAACTCTGGGAACCCAAGACTTACCTGCAGTCTTAACTTCGCTCGAGTGGAGCTCCAGAGGTCACAAATAGAGGAGACAAATAGACTCTTTCCTGATGTATATTCAAACTTGGGAATGACCCCACTACCTGACCGGAGACTCCCTCATCCTAATCCTAAATAACCTACACACTTTCGTGCTCCAGCAGTATTTTTATTGACTCTGTATACTCTGTTTAATGATGCATTACCCTAAAGCACAACTGCAGATTCCTAAACTTAATTAGCCTTCCCAATGTGAATTTGTAAACTACGATCCTGGCCTTCTGTTTTATTTACAGTTGATATTTTCCATTATGTTTCTTTGGGTGAAAAATGTTCAGCTGTCTTTTTTGCCTCCACCAAGTGATTGTTATGAAGGATGCACCCAGGACACTGCATTTACAGATGGAATGTTTCAAAGGTTCACAATATTTTTTCACATACTGAAAAGGAAGATGGAAGTTTGTCAGCTTGGACACAAAGTTATGTAGCTTATGTACGTCAGTCATCATGAGAGCACTTTATTGTGTAATAGATTATGTAATAGGGGAACAAGTGCACACATTGTTAAAAGATTGTTTGTGATCTTAGTTCCATATACACCGCTACTAAAGTATAACTTCCTATGGCATTAAAGCACCTCTAACTCAAAGTTGTTAAGTGCAATGTAGTCATATCAATTAAACTAAACCAGATTCTTGGGCAGGGACCATGACGGACGCAAGTTTCCCTCTTACAAGTATTTTGGAGATTTATTGTTATGAGTTAGTGAGCATGTTATAAAAATAAACATTCAACATTAACAGACAAGGTTCCCTCTTAGGATTTAAGTATAGATCCTTAACACATGAGCACCTAGCAATTTCAGATAGGACTCATATGATACCCATCTTAATTCAGACAACCAAGAGGAGTGGGATCCAGACCTTATTAACTAGATACTAAAAGAGCATTGCCAGAAAAATAAAAGACCCTTCCATAGCTTCAGCTAAATACCAAACAACATAGACGAAACAGGCAAAGTAAAACAAGTGATTCCCCAAACTTTAGTATTCGGGCTTCGTCCTTTGTTGCTGCTGCCCAATGAGGTTCTCATTGTTATTTTCACACTTATCTTTCCATACTTCTTTTCCACCCGCCCCTCTTACACTTTCATTTGTTTCCGTTTTATACTGTTTCCACTTTCCTTTTCATCTTTACTTTTTCCCCAGTATTTCCTTGTTTCTTGCTGTGTTTTTTTCATTTTGTTTGCCTTTTGTTTTTTCCTTACATCTTTTTGACTTCTTTTTCATGCATCATTCTTTATCTCCGAGGTCCTTTCGTTTTTGCTTTTATCGTTCTTTTTTACTGTTTCTTTCTTTCAATTTTTTTAATTTACATCTTTACAGCCATTTTTCATTTTTATTCCTCTTTCTTTTCTTATGCATTCTATACAGCTACCAATATTTCCATACTTACATCTTTCCCACTTTTCTCTGCTCCCTTTTTTAGGTCTCGCCTGTCGATGCGCATGCGCATCGAGCAAGCGAGACTATGGGGGCTTATCCACTCTTTATCCAACTGGCAAGGAATCGTGGCGATTCCTTGCAGTGCCCGTGACTTTTAAGCTCAATGCGCATGCGCATTGAGCTTAAAAGCGCGTGCACATGCCCCCAGCCGCCTGCCTTGCCTACTCTCTCGCCCCCTCACTTCTTGATTGCACGGCCGCTAGGCCGTGCCTCCCCTACTCTCCTCCTCCCCTCCCCTCGCCGTCTGTTCCCGCACTCCTCCCACACCCCCGCTCCGCCCCCTCCCCTGCCTGCCATGTCGCGTTGCATTTCTCCTCCCCCCTCTCCCCAGCCGCCTGCCTTGCCTACTCTCCCGCCCCCTCACTTCTTGATTGCACGGCCGCTAGGCCGTGCCTCCCCTACTCTCCTCCTCCTACTCTCCTCCCCGTCTGTTCCCGCACTCCTCCCACACCCCCGCTCCGCCCCCTCCCCTGCCTGCCATGTCACTATCAACTACCTCTAAGAAACAAACGCTAGGAATAGCGGAGTTGGAAGGTTGTTACTGTCGTTAGTTATGTCAATTGTCCACATTGTATTTGTATTAATATTTGTAAACTGTCAATTCGCCTCCACCGTCTCGTGAATGTCGAGCGCGGGGACAGCCGTGCCTTGGTGGCGCCTCTGTTTGTGCGTGTGTATCTTCGTTTTATTCTTGGTGCCAGGAGCCTCGTTCTCCCCCCCAGTACCCACCTGTTGCCAGGCTGCCTCAGCTGATTCTGTGCGAGGGGAACTCCCTGACACGTGCTCAGGCCGGGCTCGGAAAGTTACCATGATCCCCACTGCCGCCTTCCTGCACATTGAGAACTCGGATTCAGTGCACATTCTGAAACTCTCGGGTTTCCCCAGAGACTATTATTTTCCCCATAAAGAGGAACCGTGGTAGTCACAAGAACAGCATAGCGCAGAACTGATGGCTCATGCCCCCTGGCCATTGCTCATACATCCTCTAATCAGTCTTTTTCTTAACCTCTCCTCTTTCCGCTGCCTGCTTTTTTCCCCGCCATTGCTTTCTTTCTCCTCTTGTTCACCCCTTTTCCTCTAGTTCATCCCCTTCTTACTGCTCTCTTATGTCCCTCATCCGTGCCTCCACTTTCTTTCATTGTATTTACAGTTCCTGTCTCCTTATCCCTTGCTTACTTTGCTGTACATATTCTTTGCCAATGCTTGTTACATTGTGCTGCGTCAGCCCATCCTAAGTATCCCCTCCCTGTTTTGTTCCATCACTCCATCCCACGTTTCCTCTGGTTGCCTCAGTCTCTCCCACTGTTCCCCCTCGAACCGTCTGAAATGAATCACAAAACAGGGTGCCAGAATTTTCTGCTGAGCGACTATCCTGGGCTCTGTGGTGAGAACTGCGTAACTCACACCTCTGTCACAGAACAAGCTACAACCTCAATGTGCCTGTTTTAAGATGTTACATTCACAACGCAGTGCAGCCCCCCGTTAACAGTTGTGGCTCGTCTCTACTGACACTGGTTGTCCAATTTTAATAACTCGCACACTCTAAATGGACTGCAGTACCCCGTGTGCCCTGGTCTGGCCATATGTGCAACTTGGCTTATGGGGATGGTGAATATTGTTTATATCCCCATAGCGAGGGTCACTGGAATTACGCAATTTTGTGGCTGCAACATTATCTGCATGATGATGGATTTGTTGCAAGCGCTACATAATCCATCGTCTGCTGCATATCCTGCAGAGTTGAACACAAAAAAAAAAGTTTCTAGCTGAAACAGATCAACAGTAACTAAACAATACTGCAAAACGTATTGCTGCACAATGGAAGGTCATTTGCAAAGGGTGACTGGTCACACATCCATTGCTTATTGCTTTGTTTGAGGGTTAAACTGGTAATTATGAGGTGGAGTCTCAGCCCAGACAGTGCTAACAAGTATGAAAATGATAAAGTAATGAAATATGATCACAAATTGTGCCGCAATACTCTACATAATTTTTCTTGCTGCATAATTTAGTCGACATATAGTCACATATAAGTCCCGTTAATACAAAACATGTTGCTTTACAAATGCTAGAGGTGTCACATTTACAAAAATTATAACTATTGGCTTTGTAAAGAAGAAAGCTATTAATTTAGCTATTTAGAAAAAAAAACACATAAATAAAAAACAAAAAAATAAATAACACCTATAGCTCAAACTTTACTACTGCGAGACCTATTGCATTTCCAATGCTTGTTTCATGCTTCTTTTCCACTTACCATTATTTCACTTGCTCTCTACATCCTGGTTGTTAGACCTGTCAGCCCTTTGGGTGTTCCCTCCTAAAAAAAAAAAATTCCCTTTTTGCCTCCCAATTTCTTTTTGTCCACTACATTTTTTTTGGGTGTTGTCCATAGGTCTCTGGGCGCTCCATGATGACTAATTATCCATGAAGCGCAGGTGCTCCTCTAAAATGGAGGAAGAGTAGGTGCTCCATCACAAAATGGTGGCCTGCTAACTGTCAGAATTTACCACACAGCTGGGGACCATAGGGATATTAGGAGGGGTTCCAGAACCTTCTGGTCCACTCTAGACACTCTGGGCCCAGGATATATAAGATAGAATGTTGGGCGGCCATTTTGGTGTGATGTGAGGAGGTGAATGGAGAAGGATCAACTGGGAGTCCAGGCTGTGGAATAAGGAGGCTGGCACATTGTGGAAGGATTGACTGCCTTCAGGGGCTGCTATTCTCTCATCTGATGCTACCACTGGTCCATTGACCTGACCCCGTGTGGACATTTCCATTCAAAGCGGTGTAACAATTGGAAGGAGGCCAGGTTGTGGAAAAGAAAACTTGACTGGTCCGGTGAGGGTGAGTGGGCCCCCCCGTGATAGCCTGAGACTTAGCGTATTAGCCCTTTCCCTGTCAAAATATCACCCAGCGCCTGGACTAGCCCGTACCCTAGCTGCCTGATGTATAATGCTAGAGCCTGTTAATGAATGCCCCAGACTGACCTGAGTGGTTCGCGCTCGATTGGTGACACTGCCGTGGCCCAAGCGGAACTTTTGTGGAGTTGACCGGGGTCCCGGTGGATTGGGGGCCGACGGAGCGCTGGTCGATAGGCTCGCAAGGCCTGTCAGGAGAGAGAGGCTCGGGCTGACTGGGTGTGAGCTAAGAATCAAACAAGGGTCTTGACTCCTATCTCAGCAAGGCTGAGTCCAACCAAACTTTATATAACGAAACAAAGGCCAATGCTGGAAAACCTTCTTACTCGACAAAAAATTCACCAAGATTGTTAATGAGTTAAACAAAAAACAACCTGTTCACGGTCAAACATTCTGTAAGATTTATTCTCTTTTTGAAATTTTCATATTTTTTAGCACAATATTATTAGTGCATGGGGATACAAAGAATTTATATACACTATATACAAACATGTACAACAATTACAAGAAACATTTTATACATTTCATACACACTTGGCCACTTCAATCATACAAACAACAGTCAGACAAAGAGCAAAAAAACAATAATAACAAAAAATGCCCACGTATTGGTAACGGATAGCTGGAAATAATCCTGTTTGTGATAATCAATTTTTAAAGTCTGTGTAATACAAAGTTCAGCAAAAAGGGTCTTTTATCACAAATCAAAAACGTGCTGTCTTATGGCATCAATGAAAAACCAAATACGGGGCAAGGCTTGTCGACGCGTTTCGAACCCCTGTTATTGGTTGGGGTTCTCCTCAGGACCGGGTGGGTTCTGAAAAAATAACAACAAGCGCTTACTAAAACACATTTGGAAGAAGAGAATGAGAGACCAACTCCATCTCTGCCAAGGCAACTCCCTACCTTAAGACAAGTGCAAAGTATCGCAGTCAGTCGTGTGAAGAGTAGACGACCCAATTAAGGGGTGAGGTATCCCACAGAAAAGATGTTCACAGGGACTATAAGGGAAAAACATATAGACACTCGCTGTATTAAACAATCTCACGGGTCAGCATTCATTCATGTGCTCACTCGGGGGGGTCGTCCTTACCCGCTATGGCGGCTTCTTGTTTACCGGCGTGTCCTCTTTAGTCGGGGGCAGTCATTCCTTGGCTGTGGAACAAAGCAAAGGAGCGTTGGATATTTTGAAGTCTGCTGCGCGTCTTCAAACGCTAGACGGGTCACAATCTACCCGGTGTATTGACATACCAGTGGGGGAAGTAAGAAGGGGTCCGTCCTTCTCTCTCTAGCGTTTCGTCTGAGCTGGTTGCACTGCTAAACGCTACACTTCCTGGTTCGCTGATAAACTCACAGCGTTCATGGGACTTGTAGTTGTATGTTAGCGCCCTTGAACAGCGGTGAGTGCAAACGGCGGACTGGATTATAGTCCATTGGAGGACTATACGATGTGGACACGAATCAGGCAGTCGGTTTATAAATTTCCGAAATCTCGTTCAGACCGCTGATTGCCGTGTTAAATTTCATTATTAACATCGCTTCACGTTGTGACAGTTTTGCATCTAAATCGCCGCCTCTTGGATCTTTTTCGATTTTTGATAATACTGTCCATTTTAAATCACTTTTCACATGTTTACATTTCACCCAATGATTTACTAATGGGGCATTTTCCACTCCTCTGTGTATTCTCGATTTATGCTGTGTGATGCGATGTCGCACTTCCTGCGTTGTCTTCCCTATATATACCAGGGGGCAAGGGCAGATGATCGCATAAACGACGTTTTTGGTTTTACAATTTGTAAAAGCGTCGTGCTTCCAGTAGATGTTCTCAAAGGTGAACACAGAGTCTTCTATGGTTTCGTTGCAACAAGTGCACGTTCCACATTTGTGATGTCCTTTGGGGGGAGGAAGCCCCAGCATGCTTTGTAGTGTTGGTGCCCTTGCAATGGGTAAGGCCGCTCTAACAATATAATTAGCCACACTTTTCTCTTTCTTGTATTCGAAGAGTGGAGGAACAGAAAAATCCTCATGTAGATTTTTGAGTAGATGCCAATTGGACAATATCAGTTTCTTGTGCTGATTGGCGGCTGGGCAAAAGGTTGTCACACATACCATCCTTTTAGTGTCCTCTTTAGTTTTTCTTTCGAGTAGAGTTTCACGCGGAGTCCACCAGGCACGTTTCAGAGAGTTTTTTAGTAGTTTTTTGGGATACCCTCTTTGTATCAGACGATTTTTCAGGTGGTCAGCATGTTTGAAGTATTCATCCTTGCTCGAACAGTTGCGGCGAATCCTTAAGAATTGTCCATATGGTAGATTTTGTTTGAGACTGCGTGGATGATTGCTGTTGAAATGTAAAGCTTTATTCCTATCTGAAGGTTTTCGAAATAGGGTAGTGTCTAAGCCTTCTCCATTTGGGTCTACTTTAACGTCCAGGAAAATGATGGATTCCTTTGATGCTGTGACTGAAAACTGGATGTCACATGTTCTTGAGTTTAACCAGCCAACAAAGGGGTTCAAGTCCTCGTGTCCTCCTGTCCAAATGAGGAACACGTCGTCAATATACCTCATATAGTTAGAGATGTTATTACCGTATGGGTTATCATTATATATGAATTTGTCTTCGAACAGTCCCATGAACAGTATGGCTAGCTCCGGAGCAAAGGGGCAACCCATCGCTACCCCTTTTATCTGATAAAAAAATTCGGCATCAAACGTGAAGAAGTTTTTTTGCAATGCGAAGTGAGGAAGATCAAGGATAAAGTCCGTGGGCACTCTGACTGGTCTTTCTCTTTTATCCAGAAATAAGGTCAATGTTTCCAGTGCTTGTTCTTGAGGGATCTGAGTGTATAAAGACACCACGTCTAGCGTAACTAGAAGTTGTCTGTTTTGATCGAAACGGATGTTAGATATTCGATTTAAAAACGCAGTGGTGTCTTGGAGATGCGCTGGAATAGTCTGAATGAAGGGTTTGAGGAAAAAATCAATGTATTTTGCTATGGGTTCAAAAAGTGAGTCACACCCAGAAATTATTGGGCGGCCTGGAGGATTATTTTCATCCTTGTGCAATTTGGGGAGCACATAGAACACTGGTGTTCTCGGATTTTTATTTTGTAAGAACCCCAGTTCTTTTGGTCCCACGAATCCAAGGTCAAATCCTTTCTGAATTACATCAAAAAGTTGTTTTTTTATTTCTGATGTTGGATCTTTCCCGATGCGTCTGTAACAGTTCTGAACGTTAAGCTGGCGGTGTACTTCTTGTTTATATTTGTTGATATCCCAAACAACCACGGCACCGCCCTTGTCCGCCTGTTTCACTACAATGGTGGTGTCATTTTTTACAGTCGACAATGCTTCTTTCTCGGTTTTTGACAAATTATACTTCACAAATGTTTTTTTCTTTTCAATCGCGGATATTCCAGATAGAACAGTGCGTTCAAATGTTGTAACCTCTTTTGGGAATTTTGGGTCCTTTTGGGCAAAAGGTGGATTTTCTTTTTAGGCCTGTTGTTTCTTCTTGGGAGTCGTCAATGACGTCTTGAAAAAATGTTTTGAGACGAATCTTTCGACAGAATTCCAGTGTTTCGAGCTTCATTTTAACATAGTCCGTTGCCGGATAATCAGGGAAGATCGCGTCGGAAATTCTTGACGTTCTCAGACACAACTTCTTCATCAGGAAGTGAACCGGATAATTCCAACCGACCACCACAAAATAGAATAGGAAACCGATCAGATCAATACCAACAACAGCCACAAAATCAACAGCCTTTTTTAGGACGGGGCCAACAAAAACCCAGAGGCCGAACACGCTACACCCAACCATGGGAGATGAGAACACGGCAGAAATTCTACAAGAATTAGATAATTCACCAATTTACAATCTTTCAAACAGAACGCTCACTGTAGCAGAGACATCTGTGTTGACTAAAGGACTTAATTTTGTGCCATCCAGACCAACGGACTATGTTAAAATGAAGCTCGAAACACTGGAATTCTGTCGAAAGATTTGTCTCAAAACATGTTTTCAAGACGTCATTGACGACTCCCAAGAAGAAACAACAGGCCTAAAAAGAAAATCCACCTTTTGCCCAAAAGGACCCAAAATTCCCAAAGAGGTTACAACATTTGAACGCACTGTTCTATCTGGAATATCCGCGATTGAAAAGAAAAAAACATTTGTGAAGTATAATTTGTCAAAAACCGAGAAAGAAGCATTGTCGACTGTAAAAAATGACACCACCATTGTAGTGAAACAGGCGGACAAGGGCGGTGCCGTGGTTGTTTGGGATATCAACAAATATAAACAAGAAGTACACCGCCAGCTTAACCTCAGGGCTCGACAAATCATATAAAATGCTCTAGACCTGCAGGTCTAGTAAACTACAAAATCTCCTCGACCTAACTTAAATGAACTTGACCTCAAACTCTGAAAACTGAGCAAATGTGACAAGTTAGCAGGATTTAAAAGCATTTTTATTGCTCATTTACTTCGTGAGCAATAAAGATGCCTTTAAATCTTGCTTTCTTGTCACATTTCCTCTGCTTTCAGAGGCAGAGGTCAAGTGTCAAGTTTGTATTCCTACTCGCCAGAAAGGGCGAGTAGGACCTAAAAATAGCTCGTCCTTAATCAATCTCACTCGCAAATGCGAGCGGTCGAGTGAATTTCTCGAGCCCACGTTTCAGAACTGTTACAGACGCATCGGGAAAGATCCAACATCAGAAATAAAAAAACAACTTTTTGATGTAATTCAGAAAGGATTTGACCTTGGATTCGTGGGACCAAAAGAACTGGGGTTCTTACAAAATAAAAATCCGAGAACACCAGTGTTCTATGTGCTCCCCAAATTGCACAAGGATGAAAATAATCCTCCAGGCCGCCCAATAATTTCTGGGTGTGACTCACTTTTTGAACCCATAGCAAAATACATTGATTTTTTCCTCAAACCCTTCATTCAGACTATTCCAGCGCATCTCCAAGACACCACTGCGTTTTTAAATCGAATATCTAACATCCGTTTCGATCAAAACAGACAACTTCTAGTTACGCTAGACGTGGTGTCTTTATACACTCAGATCCCTCAAGAACAAGCACTGGAAACATTGACCTTATTTCTGGATAAAAGAGAAAGACCAGTCAGAGTGCCCACGGACTTTATCCTTGATCTTCCTCACTTCGCATTGCAAAAAAACTTCTTCACGTTTGATGCCGAATTTTTTTATCAGATAAAAGGGGTAGCGATGGGTTGCCCCTTTGCTCCGGAGCTAGCCATACTGTTCATGGGACTGTTCGAAGACAAATTCATATATAATGATAACCCATACGGTAATAACATCTCTAACTATATGAGGTATATTGACGACGTGTTCCTCATTTGGACAGGAGGACACGAGGACTTGAACCACTTTGTTGGCTGGTTAAACTCAAGAACATGTGACATCCAGTTTTCAGTCACAGCATCAAAGGAATCCATCATTTTCCTGGACGTTAAAGTAGACCCAAATGGAGAAGGCTTAGACACTACCCTATTTCGAAAACCTTCAGATAGGAATAAAGCTTTACATTTCAACAGCAATCATCCACGCAGTCTCAAACAAAATCTACCATATGGACAATTCTTAAGGATTCGCCGCAACTGTTCGAGCAAGGATGAATACTTCAAACATGCTGACCACCTGAAAAATCGTCTGATACAAAGAGGGTATCCCAAAAAACTACTAAAAAACTCTCTGAAACGTGCCTGGTGGACTCCGCGTGAAACTCTACTCGAAAGAAAAACTAAAGAGGACACTAAAAGGATGGTATGTGTGACAACCTTTTGCCCAGCCGCCAATCAGCACAAGAAACTGATATTGTCCAATTGGCATCTACTCAAAAATCTACATGAGGATTTTTCTGTTCCTCCACTCTTCGCATACAAGAAAGAGAAAAGTGTGGCTAATTATATTGTTAGAGCGGCCTTACCCATTGCAAGGGCACCAACACTACAAAGCATGCTGGGGCTTCCTCCCCCCAAAGGACATCACAAATGTGGAACGTGCACTTGTTGCAACGAAACCATAGAAGACTCTGTGTTCACCTTTGAGAACATCTACTGGAAGCACGACGCTTTTACAAATTGTAAAACCAAAAACGTCGTTTATGCGATCATCTGCCCTTGCCCCCTGGTATATATAGGGAAGACAACGCAGGAAGTGCGACATCGCATCACACAGCATAAATCGAGAATACACAGAGGAGTGGAAAATGCCCCATTAGTAAATCATTGGGTGAAATGTAAACATGTGAAAAGTGATTTAAAATGGACAGTATTATCAAAAATCGAAAAAGATCCAAGAGGCGGCGATTTAGATGCAAAACTGTCACAACGTGAAGCGATGTTAATAATGAAATTTAACACGGCAATCAGCGGTCTGAACGAGATTTCGGAAATTTATAAACCGACTGCCTGATTCGTGTCCACATCGTATAGTCCTCCAATGGACTATAATCCAGTCCGCCGTTTGCACTCACCGCTGTTCAAGGGCGCTAACATACAACTACAAGTCCCATGAACGCTGTGAGTTTATCAGCGAACCAGGAAGTGTAGCGTTTAGCAGTGCAACCAGCTCAGACGAAACGCTAGAGAGAGAAGGACGGACGCCTTCTTACTTCCCCCACTGGTATGTCAATACAACGGGTAGATTGTGACCTGTCTAGCGTTTGAAGACGCGCAGCAGACTTCAAAATATCCAACGCTCCTTTGCTTTGTTCCACAGCCAAGGAATGACTGCCCCCGACTAAAGAGGACACGCCGGTAAACAAGAAGCCGCCATAGCGGGTAAGGACGACTCCCCCGAGTGAGCACATGAATGAATGCTGACCCGTGAGATTGTTTAATACAGCGAGTGTCTATATGTTTTTCCCTTATAGTCCCTGTGAACATCTTTTCTGTGGGATACCTCACCCCTTAATTGGGTCGTCTACTCTTCACACGACTGACTGCGATACTTTGCACTTGTCTTAAGGTAGGGAGTTGCCTTGGCAGAGATGGAGTTGGTCTCTCATTCTCTTCTTCCAAATGTGTTTTAGTAAGCGCTTGTTGTTATTTTTTCAGAACCCACCCGGTCCTGAGGAGAACCCCAACCAATAACAGGGGTTCGAAACGCGTCGACCAGCCTTGCCCCGTATTTGGTTTTTCATTGATGCCATAAGACAGCACGTTTTTGATTTGTGATAAAAGACCCTTTTTGCTGAACTTTGTATTACACAGACTTTAAAAATTGATTATCACAAACAGGATTATTTCCAGCTATCCGTTACCAATACGTGGGCATTTTTTGTTATTATTGTTTTTTTGCTCTTTGTCTGACTGTTGTTTGTATGATTGAAGTGGCCAAGTGTGTATGAAATGTATAAAATGTTTCTTGTAATTGTTGTACATGTTTGTATATAGTGTATATAAATTCTTTGTATCCCCATGCACTGATAATATTGTGCTAAAAAATATGAAAATTTCAAAAAGAGAATAAATCTTGCAGAATGTTTGACCGTGAACAGGTTGTTTTTTGTTTAACTCATTAACAATCTTGGTGAATTTTTTGTCGAGTAAGACTGGGTGTGAGCGGCATCGGACCAGGCCGTCAGCTGTTAGCGGATGCCGTTCTGAGACCCGTCCTGTCATTATTGCTGAGGAGGCGCGCCTGCTTTCCGGCGAGTCCTGTCATTGCTGCGGAGGAGGGAGCGGGGCGGGCCTAGAGGAGGCGCGCCCGTCTGGAAGGAGAAGTTGCTGAGGGGGCGCGCTTGCTCTCCGGCGAGTCCCCCCATTGCTGCAGAAAAGGGAGCGGGGCGGGCCTGGAAGAGGTGCGCCCGCCCTGAGGAAGAGGTGTTATCAAGGAGGCGCGTTCACTCCCGTCACTGCGAGGATGAAGCCAGGGGGTAATGCGAAGAGAAGGAAGAATCCTAGGGGAGACGCGCATTGCTCTGGAGAAAGGGGAGGTGGGAATCTCTTACCGGGGGCCTGCCCTGGGGTATTGGGAGAAAAGATCGAGAACAAGAGAGGAATCCCTAACTTCTCCCTACCTCCATACTAAGAACAGCGTCCACAACTTCCTCTACAGAAGTAAGCAGGGAATAAAGAAAAGGGGGGGAAGGAAGGGAAAAGCATGACTCAAAAGATAACTGCTGATCTACAGTAAGAACGTGCTTTTCTCATGTGAAGCAGGGCATAGTCTGGTACACTATAGGTGGCAGTTCACTGTTTAAGACTCCAGTGTTTTTGCCATGTAAAGACTTAAAGAATTTTGCACTGTTAAAGCTAATGGAAGTTAACTGTATAAAACGAAGATCTTGTGTTAATAACCTTATGCCTGAATAGCTTGATGAAAATTCCTACCTTGTCCAAATTTTAAATATTGCTCAGTTTGATGAACAATTCAGCTACCTGTGGGAAATAGGTTGCGAGGTGTCCTGTTAAATTGCCTCTAGGCCTGATTAATAGCCCCTGGAGCTGAAATAAGGTTTTGCATGAAATGAAGTATTCTATAACCTACTAATAGTGAGACAAATGAGAAGCGTTCACTAGCATGTTTTGAATTGTTGTGATAACCTGTAATCCAGTAACAAGGAATTCTAATGTGATAAAACAATATTGCTGATGAAACTGAAAACTAATTTTAAAAGGAAAGATAAAGCTTTCCTACTTTTTCTAAAGATGGTGTGGTGTCATTTTTAAGTGGAGGTACGCTGTGTTACTGTACTGAGGGGGGCGCAAGTGCGACAATTTCCTTGGAGATAGGCCTTACCACTTTGAGCCAGGCTACCCTAAGTGGATTGGTAAGCCCCGGGTACAACACTGGCCACTGTGTTTGGAACACCCTCATAAGCCTAATCATGCTAACCTTTTACATGGTATTTATGTATTCATGATTTCTGTCCAAAAGTTCTTTAAGTCTCTCATCAAAGTTAAGAAAATGGGCGAATTCTTCGAGGTACCGCAACCTCTAGTATCCCCAAGTTTAACATAAAAATATACCTCAAAATAAAACGAGTAATATATATTTTGATACCGAGGGATAGCTAGCAATTCAAAAACCACTTCATTGCCAATGAAAGAAAATCAGTGGGCTGCATGGGGGCCAACTAACATGCAAGCAAATTCTTAGAAAACCATAGCAAATTTGGCATAAATTAATTGCTTTGACATCACAAAATTGTTATTATCTAAAGACAGGCCAAAAAAAAGAAAAAGATTACCTGAATTGGGTGAATACATTTGCATCTTCAAAGTAAATGTCGTACTTCTTCTCAGATTGCATATTTTGGGTGTCTATCGTTGAAAAAGCAACTCTCTTCTTGACAAAGACCACCTTTAAAACAACCGGAAAAGGCTTTAATTTACAATAATTTCTCTTTCCAAGTTCAGTAAATCTTAGAAAAAGGTCTCTACATTGCCTACACACTAAATTCCATGTCACATTAAAATGCACAACGACAAGCTAACATAGCCTGGTGAATTTACCTTTGAATGGTATGTTTAAAAGTGAGCTTGCCCATAGCTTCTTCTTCATGGTTACACCTGTACTTGGTGGTTCGCTCATACCTAGATTAAAGCATACTACTGATATGAGCTCGACTGAAAATAAAACATGTCACAAGTCTAGAGTCTGCCTCACTTCAATTTCAGATTTTCTATGTGCACGTGAGATGGTCATAGCATGTTATGCACAGTAAATGTGAGCTGGTATAATCGGAGGAGCGTCAAATACAGGAACCTCAATCCAACAATACTCCAGGACTAACCTGGTAGTGACCAGGAAAAAAATTACATTACCTAATTATATATTTATGCACACACACAACTCATTGACACGTTATTTAGAGCAAGTGCACTAATAAATTCACATGTATTATACAGTGCACAGATCAAATTGTAGTGTCTTACCACAGTACAGAACAACTGACATTGGGAAAGCACTTCTGACTGCCACACAGAATGCATGCAACAAATACGTTATACAGGGAAACAAATCTGCTAAAATTCACCAAGTCAAACATCTTCCTGGACCTCCGTCTTGTGGGCGGACACAGTACATGTTTGCTCTCCCCAATAGTAGTCCAACAAGAATTACAAACCCAACAGCAGGTTTAGCAAACTCTTGCTGACCTCAGTAAGGCCATAGTCAACAGTTCAGGGTATGCATTCATAGAAGTTGGATGTAATATGTGATCAAAAAGCAGAAATTGGCTGAAAAAACAAGGTTAAAGTGACCATCCATTTACTGTGAAAGACACATTTTATTTACTAATTCATTCTAAAACCACTATAGAGAGCAAATTGATGTGTAGACATCAGTTGCAACAAAATATTATTAATCTCAGATTACAGCAACCATCTATCATCTGAAGAAATATTAACAATTATTAGGTAGATAACTAAGCTATTCTCAAACATAATGTATTAGTATTCACACAAAACAGTTTTATAAGAATGTTTCCGACAGATGTGATGAGGCTTTCTGGGGGGGTGGCTTTCATGGGAAGTGTCTTACACTTCCAATATTGCTTGTCAATCTCCTTTTAACCCTACAACCAGAAGCCCACCCCGAATTTGACAATTGGAAAGAAACTGCACCCCTCCCCATAACACAGTGCAATATTGGGTTAATTAAAATATTAATTTTTAACAAAAACTCACTTCATAATATGGCAAAAAACGTTGTTTAAGTCAAGATACAGAAAATAAAGCTGTTGTTACTTCAGTCTAAGTAATTGCCAATGACTGCCTTGCTGGATGCACCCAGATTCTAGATCCGTCTTTAAATTGATGTTAGATCCAATTATAGAGAAACAGGTCTCAAATGGGACCAAATTAGGCAAGATCAGAGTAACTAAGCATTTCAAATGTTGATCATTTATCAGCCTTTCAAATTAGTTCATGATTTTTATACCAGGTCACTGCAGTGATACAACTACGACAAATCAAACCATGTGTTGAATTAGCTAATTCCCGATTTAATTCAATTATGCTATTCTAACAGCCTGCCTACGAATTGTCGGATCCCGGGGCTCATCCATGTATCCAGTCAATAACATTACGTTAGGTCTAGTAATGAGCTTTCACATTTTCACCTACGAGACACAGTGACAATATTAAGGTTCAATTCCACCTATACGATGGCCCAAATATTCACCTGTATATTGCTAACAGAGGCAATGCTAGATGAGGGCAATCTGTGCATTGGATACCAGTTGTAGTTCTTCAGTATCACAAATCAGTAGAGCTTTACATGATTTTAGTGAAGGAGAAAAACTGAGAATCAACTACGAAAAGGTATTCTTAGAAGATGCCCATTTTCACATTTTCACAAATCAGAATTTTTAGCTTATGTGCATGGGGGAAGGAAGATGTACACTGCTGCAGCGACAGGTGGAAAAGATGCACATGAATCATCTTTAAAGACAAAGGAAAAAGTTACAAATAAAGAAGGAAGAGGAAGTTTGAGGAAAGCAGATAGATATCTTTAAGCAACATCTAACATCCTTTTCTCCTGCAAGAAAAACTAAAAAAGATCTCAGCACAAAGAAAACAACCGATTGAGGCCTATTAATATGATACATTGTTTGAAAAACAAACTTTATCAATTGTTTCCTATCTAAATGTCAGTTAACTGCATTATAGCACTCATTAGTGAAAATTTGCTCCAATGCCAGTTTGCTGAACCTTGTCAAATTCTAACAGTTATTAGTAATACTTTTCACATGAGACAAATCACTGAATGTGCCAACATGTTGTGTGATCCTTCTAATATTAGATGTATTTTAAGGGCAAATAATTGTTATGGGAATTAACCTTGAAGTTGTTTAACCTGATCAACCCGAGACATAGTGAAGAGAATTTTCTGAAATCTGTTGCGAGAACTCAAAAGTAAATAATAGGGACGCAATTCGAAAAACAACACCTGAAAGGGAATTTCACATATATCTAGCCAGCTTACGATTCTATTTATGCTTTCAGGTATAATTTTGGCTCTAGCGTACAGCACAAATTTTGAGCTGTATTTTAAATTTCAAGAGTGGAGTAGCTGCTTCGCTGTAACGTGTAAATTAAGAGCAGTACTCAATATCAGGTATGGTAGTCCAAGGACAACGTCTGGGTCCAGGTCGTCTGCTGGTTACTTCAAGCACAAACTTTCACCTACAAACGTTTTTATGTAGCTAGAAAATCTGTAATCTTCCAATGTCTGTTCTGCTTTTAATGGAAATCTTTTGTCTTTCATTAGTTGAGAGATTTCTTCCACAAGGCTTACCAATAAATAAGTGGCCAGAAATCAGGCAGGGAATTATTTTAGAAACAATTTGCTCAGATTTGTAACTGGGAAAAAAATACTTGCATTAGCAGAACACAAGTAACTGAATAAAGGCTACATCCATGTTCTTTTAAGTTGGAGAATGGAACAGTACTAAATTTGGGCTGATCAAATAATTATTTTACCCTCAAATTTTAATGTCATTTCCTCTGAAAACAAGTACCCCTCAATGATGTTGTGAACTAAGCATGTTCAGTAAGTTTTACTGTCTCACTGGTGCGGTTTCATAACCTACCACAGCAGCCAGTGAACCAGTAACTGAATAAAACTGCAGTGACAGCAGCACATTCCTTATCATGACACACTGCTGGCAAGGCAGACTGCAACAGAATACCCTACATTTGCTGCTCACAATGTCGCCCTTCACAGGAAAGCAAGTATCCACTGCTACCAGACCTATCACGCTTTCTATTGGTAACTTCCTATACGACACCTGCAGCCATCCTCTATCTATTTTTGCCCAAGATGTTTGAAAGCTAGAAAATGTATCCTTAAAATAGTTACCTCTAACAAGCTTAAATATTTGGCATACTGAACACTCACCCTGTACTCCTATGGATTTCTAAATCATTTTAGTAGAAAAATCCGCAAACATTAAAGACTCGTGTGTAGCCCCTTCGGTTACAGTAATTTCAGCATAAAACTAACAAAGAATTCGAAAAATAGCAGATAAAAAATTATTTAGAACCTCAGTTTACTAAATATACCAGATGCAATCTAGCCTAAATGAGCAGTGTGCGGCCAGGGCACGGGAAACTGAATTTTAGTATACTTTTGGGAGTCCTGCCACTTTACATGTGATGTCGCCCAAGGATATTAAACTGGAAAGTAGACAAAGTGGAAGGCACCACTGGGCACCCGAGCTTAGTAAAAGAAAATCTTGCCATACAAAAGGAAAACCCAGCATGGGTAACAGAAGCCACAAAGGAGGACATCTCATACAGGGAAGAGGAAATCTGCACCAATGCGGATAACCCAAAAGAGAAAAAAGAAGGCTCCTACTTAGGAGGACTACACAGCACAAGGAGCAGCAGCCAATTCAGAGAAGAACACCAGGCAGGGAATGAGAAGACATACTAATACAAGAGTAAAACAGTCCGGAGCGGCAAGAGAAAGGACAACTCAGGACAGAAAGAGGAAGCATGTAACAATCACACACTGACAGTCCATCCCATATGAAAATCTTCAAAAATACATGAAGAGAAAGACCTGTATTAAAACAGGATACTAAAGAAAATAGGTACTGCACACTCCAGCAACAAAACCTACGACACCGACAGACAGAGCTAACATTGTGGAGAAAAAACAGGATCTATGTGTCGAAAATTGTAATGGGACTATAGTTGGTGGCCTACACATGAAGCAAGAAATTATTTAGATTGGTGGAATCTGATACTTCACTAAGAGGAGATTGAGAACTGTCAAACTGGAAATAAGGGAGCATTATGGCTCTGGGAAGAGCATTACTGACTCACTGGGGATTTGGGAAGGAAGAAATCGAAAGTTTCAATACAGAGAGATTACCCATCCAGATTGGCTGAATAGGTCATCATTGCAGGCATAAACAAGTCTAATATGGTGAGCAAGAAACAAGCGTGACGCAATGGTGAAATGAGAAAATAAGTCATAATAAGCAAGTCGTGACTGGATAAATCAAGAAATAGACACTGGGGAATTCGACTGGTCACTGCATAACAAATTTCAACCTAAACCAGTATGGTAAGAGCTTCATGCTTCTACCAACTTATAATTATAGGAAAAATGATGCCGTCCTTATTAAGGAAGACACTACAACTATAACAAATGTACTTGACGCATGCGAAACTGGTCCCTAAAGCAGTTACATTTGGTCCAAAATGCATCTGCCTCAGGTACTGCCCAGGTTGGGCCACAACAATCGGACCATATTGTCTATCAACTAAAATTCTTATATTGGCTCCCTTTAAAGCATTAAGAGTCAGTAAAATTCATTTAATCTAGCAAGACTGTCCATGAAACTACCCTCTTTCTTGTACTAGAAAAGCTACAAGCCTATAAACCAACTTGTGACTTGCATTCGGCGCTAAAATACCTTTACTGAATCACTCTATTCAATCATCAAAGGATGGATAACAGCTTGTACTTTTGACTCTATATTACAAAATGGCAATCCTTCGGAGCTTAGAACTAAACAAATGTGATTTCTCCAAACAGTTTATTCTGAATGTGACTCTACAAGAGACGTAAAACCTTAGGATAAAAGAGGGCACTTCACGAATGCCATTAGACTTGTATTCAAAGCTATGCTATCATGCTGAGCAGGAGAGTAAAAGCAGATTGCCATACTGTTTCGGGGTCACATATTGAGAAAAAACAATCCCATTACTCTGTGGATTGAAACATAACAGGACTATTTTTTTTAAATTTTATTAACTGTAATTGAGTTCCCCGTATCAGGAAGGATATGGTATGTTACATCAGTCTGGAAGAACAAAAGGAGTAAAGGCTGCCTTTTCAATACTTGTGGCAAATATGGTGCAGGAACTATGAATATATTGAAATTGAAAATATATTAGGAAAGGTTGATCAGCAATGCTTGAAAAGAGTGTAAACCAGAGTGGGTTTAAGGCAAGCTTATCAAGATGCACAGCCTCACACTGAGGGAAAGATGTTTCCTTGTGCAGGTGTGGGCAGATATTGAAGAGAGACGACCAAATATGGTGCCTTATTATCACCATTAGAGCTAAAAATTACACGTCGATACGATCCAGCTCTGAATGTATTTTAGATGTAAAGGATTGAGTCCGAGTTGTGAAGAATCTTCAAGCAGCATTCTTATGGATGCAGGACAACATGATCCTTTTTAAATAGAATCAAGACTAAAGTCTTGCTCCTAGACTGTCTTCGGTCTGTACTCTTTCTTTTCATTAGCCTCACAGCAGGCTACTACTCATGTGCAGAACCTCGCTGCCACTTTCCATAGCATTTTATCATTCAAACAACATACGGTCGCAGTTGTTAAAGTAACTCACCACCATCTGTATTTGCTGCTTTGGACTTGCATACTACCGGAGCTAGGATAACTGTGTTACAAGCAGTCTTTTTTATTTGGCAATACAAGAAGACTTTTAACCTGAGTACTCAATAAGTTACAAAACGAGCAGCGACCACAGCAGAATCGGCTTAAAAGAAATTTATATTTGGCGTCTGAAGCAAAGTCTTTCGAAGTTCCTTAGAGTGACAATCTGGAATTCCACACCTTTGTGAAAAGCAGCTGAAAGATTATTTGTTTCATATAGACTTATTGGTAGAAGTTAACTAACTTCTGTTGTTATTTACTTTGGTGGTATTCCATTTCTATCTTCAGGGGTGTGGAATTCCTTTAGCCGGAAGCCAGGACATATTGTTTGGGATCAAGGACAGTAAGTTTTCATATTTATTTTCTCCTTGGGACAAGTAGGCCCAACCCCCTGCAGCACAAACCCTTTGGCTGCCAGTTTACAGTACCACATTATGGATCAGGGAAGGGCATTGTCTGCAGTTAAGGCAATATTTGTGTCCATAGGCTAATGCTGTTTGAACTTGTATTCATGGTTCATTAATGCAAAGTCTTTATTATTAGGGAGAGCGCTCTAGGGAAAAGTAGTAAGCTCTACTGCACTACTGATAATAGTTCCCATATAGAGAGGTGCACACACGTTTGCAAAGTCTAACAATATGAGGTTATGTATGATGCGCCAAGAATGCTCTCTGATTTGATGCAAATATTTGCAGAATCTGGAAAGCAAGATTGGGGATTCTTTGCTCTAAAAAATAAAACGTTAATAAAAAAATGCAACTAGGAAAAAAACACTTTTTTCTAACTAATGTGAAATTTTAGGTACCATTTCTTTGAAGCATCATTTTGTTAAATGTGTTGATGCATGGCAGTATTTCCAAAAATATATATAATGGGAAACCAGTGACCAGTTTTAACAAGATTATGGGAAACATGAAAATAAACAAGCATTGGCAAAGCCAGTATGTTCGAAATTGGAGGTCAGCCTTTTGGTTTTGTCCATGAATGCCTTATTTTGACAAGAAACTTTATTGCTGTGGAAACTGCCAGGCCTTCACTATTACAACAGACCATGGAAAAAGCTAAAATATTTTTGGGTCTAAAAAGCACACATTGCTACAGTAGTTCTTGGCACTGAACAAAAACTACTTTGTGTGCCTAAATGCCCCTTGTGATAAAGCACAATGCGGTCACTCATAGTGTAGCCAGCTGAAAGAGCGAGACAGAATTCTAATAAAAACAAAAAGGTGTTGGTTAACACCAGACCTAATTAGGGACCCATTTCTTAAACAAAATTTACAAAAGGTCACCCATGGTATATGTCCTTTCATTAGTGCAGATTTAAGTCTTTCAAGAATTAACAAGAATTTACAGAAGTAGACAAGAACATGGTACTCCTAGAAAATATGTGTGAAGTGCATTTTAGCATGAGAAAATATGTATATGTTCATTTGTTAATGCAAAAATCAGTTGAGAGTTTACAAGTTCACTTTCCCTTGAACAATTTTTTTACCAACCCTGGAAGGAATTTGACTTCTGCCTTGTCAGAAATACATTCCCAAGATTTCTCAGTATGGGAAAAGATTAGAGAAAAGCTGGTGAATATCCCTAAAACATGCAAGTAGGTAGGTTTGCACAGACTCAAAAGGGCATTCCCAATCCTCCAAATATTGCTTACTGGTACCTCTAGCCCAAGTATGTTTATGTGCGGAAAGGCGCAAAATATGTAAATTGCTTGTATTCAAACATTACTATAGTATGAGCTCTGGCATTATCAGAGAGGATATTACCAGAGCTCTTATACAATGAGATTGCGGCCATAATTTGTCGCCGCACTTTATGGCACCAAAAGGCCAAGTGGATTTTGTTACAGGACAACAGATCAAACTGTCTGATGGACAAGTAGCTATTTTATTAAATTCCACACCCCTGTATCTCGTATGCATTTGTATATGGTCTTCTTGGTTGGTTGGTTTGTTTGTTCATGTTTCAGTTACGTAGCACCACAAAGTTCTACTCAGAACAGCAACTGTGGAGTACATGAATAAAAATAAACATGGATAAGAAAATGACTGGTCTCAATGAAGGAGAAAGAAAGAAGCTGACAGAGTAAAGCTGACCCATTACACACATGTGGACTATGGGGTAGTACTCAATTGATCAAGACATTGAAAAATCTAACCACCCACTTTCTAAGGTGCGTCTTATGAGGGGCAGCTATTTTTAGGGCCTACTGGCTCGTTCTGGCTGTCAAAGAACAGGTGTTCTGTTCCTTCAGAAAATAAATGAGCATAAAGATGCCTTTAAATATTGTTTTTATCTTGTGACATTTGCTGTGTGTCAAAGACAATGGTCAAGTATACGTCTGTGCCTTTATTACAAGTTGCTGCCAATTTTATACTGGAGATTGGTGTTTACTTTTCCTTCTCCGACTGCAAAGTTAGAGGATTTTGTAAAGTGATCTTTCTGGGGTAGAGGGAGTGTGCAATGAAACCTATAGGAAGAAGCTGCCAGTATTGCCTCCAACAAAAGTTTTTCTGTATGACTGCAAGGCTATAGGATGTCAGTTTCCCCCCTCCCCCAACATTTAATTAGCTTGCAAATAAACTGTACAAATATATCTGAAATTATTTTTGAAATTATGAAGTGTGATTCAATAAAGATTTTAAAAAGAAGATCAAATAAAGCAGAAAACTTTACTTGGTGATGCACACGATAAATATTTGCTGAAACTAGATTTCCGCACAATATCATTTGTACACAATATTGTTTCATCAGTAAAACTGAATGTAAATACAAAACTTTATGACTGTTTCAATAGAAAATATGTAGTACGTAAAGGACAACGCACTACCACATCATGCTTAAGTAATATATTAAAAGTGAGAGTTATTAAACAGGCACTTAGAAACATTCCTGCCCCTGCCTTGATGACAATGCTTTTAGTGAACTAAGAGGTAAGTCAAGATGCATTAGTACCCTGTACGTGGGTATTTTTTATTACACATGGAGCAAAAGGTTCGTCTAATAATTCAAACAAAATAGCTTTTAGTACAGCAGAAATGTTGAACTCTAATATTTGAAGGTGCTCATGTGTGATAATGAAGAAATAGGCTGCTCTGTAAAAATTAAATATTTGCATAAGATCACACAATTTGAGACCAGTTTATAAGTTAAGAGCATTACAGTTAGGCCGAGTAGATTATTCAAGTCACTAGATCGTTTTTTGAGGCAATGTTCATACAATGGGGCCTGATAATGTTAGTTATGTTTAGGATCACATAGAGATTAATACAAAGACTGTTGACCTGCACGACTGAGCTAGCATACTGGGTGAAACTACGTTTCACAGTGGGAGCTGCAGGCTAAGAGGATGTTAATGTGCTAGACAATTGGCATATTGAGGGGGGTTAGCTTTCACTATGAGGGATAATAAACTGAAGGAAGAGTTAACGGACACAATGACAGAAGCTTATTCTGCCCAACTGGAGTTGACAATTTGAAAGAGGACTCATGGTCCACGCTGGGGTGCCGCTGCCAAAAGCAGGATGGATGATCACACTTGGGGTTGATGGATATATTTTGAGAACGCCATTTAAAATATGGCATACTGAGAGAAAAATATATTTACAGGGCATGTCTTACTGATGAAGAAATGATCGATCATGTGTGGAACTGGGAGAAGTCCTAGCTCTTGGATCGGGGTATGGAATATTGCGGTAGGTTTATTTGTAATACTCGGGCTGTCTTACTGGTGATCGATAAGATGTAATCGAACTGACAGCTGACTTTGGGCAGAAGACCACATTGTGAAAGAGTCGACTAATGCAAAACAAAAAGAAGTTTGGCTCTTAAGACTGTGGAAGATACGGTGGAGTAACTTGCTGATTATAGATAATCGTTAAAGTTGGCAGGGTTGAAAGTATGATCTTTTATTGGCAGGGTTGAAAGTATGATCTTTTGTTGGAAATGGCACAATGAGCGAAAGCTGCTCTGTCAGGCTGCAAAACAGTCCATCTGAAGGAAGGCTGATCTGTCACACCGGAGTGGACAGAGTGAAGGGTGTGTGATTTCGAGAATGACATATGGCACGCTTGGAGAACGTAGGGTGTGCCACTTTGGCGACAGTTAAAGGTCGAGCTGTGAATATACTGCGTCACACTGCGGAATCAAACATAAACCTCTATACAAATACAATACTAGACACTGAAAGCGGTCTGTTTTGATACAATAGAGTCTAGGGTACTGAAGTAAGTTTGGTCTTTCAATATGGTAGGTATTCCACCCTCGCCCAGCTCCCCCAGCCTGCCGTTTTGACAGCTGCCTCCCCCCAGCCATGCCGCTCCCTTACCTTGTCCAGCTCCTCCCGGCACACTGCGCAGTACCTCTGCTCGCACAGCACCCGCATCTTGGTGGAGCATCGGAAGCAGACGGCGTGATCGCAGCGGCCCAGCGCCAGCACCTCCAGCTCCTGGCAGCACAGCACGCAGCACCGCTCGGGAGCCAGATCCGGAGGGGTGGACGGGGACAGAGGCCCTACAGCCGGGGACAGAGAGGTGGGAGGCCGGGGAAACTTCCGGGATCCGGGGTATTCCGGGCCCATGCGAGCTCCGCGGGGATACTCGGGGCCCATGCGGGCTCTGCGGGGCGGCCCTGGGCCCGCTGACATCTTGGCCCTGGACGCTGTGTTGTCTTTTCTGCCGGGGGGCGTCCGGAGCGGCCCAGGGGCCGGGCTGCGCTCAGCGGACACGGGGAGCCGAGCCCAGCTTCACCGGCTCAGCTTGACGTCACCGGTCCTAGCAACAGCACGCCCGGAAGTGAACCACAGCGGGTCATAGAATTCCGGACACGTGTTCCAGAATAACTTCCGGGCTGGGATTTTCATCCACCCTCATAGAGTTAGACATAAAGATGGAGCAGGGGAAACTGCGGGGCATGAAGTTTAAAGTCTTTGTTTGAAATCCTTTTAATGGAGGGTGTAAAGCTATCAGAGTGCACTAGGGAATATTTAAAGGCAGCAGGTATTCAAGTGGACTGGGTTTATCGAGTCTCAGACCCAGTAGTATTTAATAACAAGCATTTACAATGCAATAGGTCTCGCATTTACGCGAGCTTGAGCTATTGGCATTGTAAATGACAATGCCTTTTATTTAAGTTTTATTTTTTAACCCCTCCCCTGCTGATGACGGAAGCGCTCCGTCATCAGCCGCGGTCGCGCTGTGCTGATGACGGAGCGGTTCCGTCACGGCCCTCTCGGCACGCCGGCGCGGATTCCGCGCCTGCGCTGAGCGTTCTATTGAGCGGGCGGGGCCGTGACCGAACCGCACCGTCATGAGCACAGCGCAACCGACGCTGGTGACGGAGCGGTTCCGTCACCAGCATGCGCCCACCGCTCGGCCGCCCTCCCCCCTTAGCACTGCGGCGGAATTGCCGCCGCAGTGAAGGGGTTAAAACATAAATAAAAGACATTATTATTTACAATGCCAATAGCTCAAACTTACGTAAATGCAAGACTTATTGCATTGCAAATGCTTATTCTGTGACTGGGCGGTTAAAAGCCATCACTGGGTGCAGATGTCTACGCGTGAGAGCGATCTGAATGAGCTCTGATCTCGCCCCAGAGAGGCCAAAGAGTGAATGTGTAGCTCCATTTGTTCCAGTTATCGAGCTCCCTGTAAAATAAGTGGGGGGACGCCGTCATCAACGTGCTAAGACTTGCAACAGCAATACCAGTGACAATTGACAAGCCTGAATAATATGATGCAAGAACCAACAGTCCACTGTGTCACTCTGATGCTTTTGTACATTAGTGCTGTGTTGTCAACACGCATCTGCAAAACACCAGGATGGCCATTCCAGGCAGGAGATGGCGGCCTTCTTGGCACTGTGCAGTTCCCTACACTCTTCTTAAAGTGTTTCCCACCATTAACATTGACACTGCTGTTCCAAGCAAACCGAGACCACTTTCTTCTTTCGCCATTAGGGAACTGGACCATCAGCACCCCAGCACACACTGGGCACACAGGTTCATTGAGATTCCAAGGGCATCTCAGTCCTCACAAGTCAATCGCTAGAACATGAATGGGTTTCTTTTTTTTTTTTTTTGTTTTTTTTTTATTGAGATGGATTAGAATACAAAAAAAAAGGAAACAATCATAAATACAGTTAAAATATCAGCTGGATAAAAAGATAACCTAACAGACTACATGAGGGTTTAGGAAAAAAAACATATCTACACAAATTCCTATTTCTTATAGACTATAAAAAGATCAGCTTAGAAGAGAATACGTTTAAGATTACAAGAAAAGATAAAAGACATTGTCTTAACGTGTTTTACATACAGGCATGAACTCAACATTTTCATCATCTTGTTTTCCTCCAATTACTAAGAGGTGCCCAGATTTTTTTTACCATAATCTTTCTTCTTTTGTCCCTTAAAATTATATAGACACTCCTCAATATTGTGGATCCCAAGCAGTCTAGTTAGCCAGATCTGAAATGAGGGAGCTACTGGATCTTTCCAGGCCGCCGCTATTAGAATTCTTAACACTGCAACACACAGAAAGACAAAAGCTTCGGCTTCATGTGCAACTTTAAGATTTTCATCCCTGCCAAATGGCACGGTGGTTGGGGATAGAGAGATTTGGCACTCTAGCAGCCCCGATAAAAACTTCTCCATTTCAGTTAAGACAGGTTTAAGATTTGGACAAGAATAAAACACATGAGTTAGATCTGCTGGGCCCTGGTTACATCTTGGACATCTGTCTGTATCCCTTTTACCCCATTGAAACAGCTTCGCGGGGGTGTAATATAAATTAAAGATCATCTTGTAATGTTGTGTTTTTAAGTTAGTTGCTCTTAATGTTTTCTTATTCAATGCCAGGGCATAGTCCACATCTACGTTTGGATCCCCTATTCTAAGGGCCCAGGCATTTTCCACTTGCACTACATCCTCTTCCATGCCCTGTAAGAGATGACCATAACCTATTTTGATCTTTCTACCCCCATTCCTTATATATTGAACAATCGGGTTTAGCTCCTGGATAGAGATCCTAGGTCTTATAGATTTCACTGATTGTTCTAACTGGTTATACAGCATCCAGTGATTCGTGGGGATACCGTATCTTTGTTGCAGGACCTCAAACCCTAACAAATCCTCCTTGCTCATAACATCACCCAAACATCGGATACCCAACCTTTTCCAAAGGGCGCTATTCCTATTCTGTCCAAGATGTATGAATGGGCTTGAGTTCCAAAGGTCTAAAATTCCATTGATCTTAGGAATCTTAAGAAATTTCAGCATTAAATTCCATACACCCCATACACTTAACATCACTTTACTTTTACTCCTCTTGTAATACCGCACGTTAACTTCCCGAGTTAGAATCCCCTTGGCTTTTTCCCCGATTAATACTTCATAAATTGTGGGAATTCTGGGAGAACCAGGCAACAATGCGGGAGTGTCAAAACACAATAACTGTTTCATATGCAACAATAAGCAAACCCAATGATACAGTCTTAGATTGGGAGCTGCTAGTCCTCCTCTCTCTAATGGTAATGACAGTCTAGCTAGCGATCTTCTCACTTTACCGTATTGCCATAGGAACTGTGAGAAAACTGATTCCATTTTTTTCATCAGGGCTTCATCAATTAATAAGGGAATAGCACGGAATAAATACAATAATTTTGGAAACATTGTCATTTTAAGAACATTCACTCGACCAATCAAAGACAAATGTAGTACGTCGATTCTTCTCAGATCCTTATCCATTGCTGCTAATACCGGCGAATAGTTTTCCTGGATGATTTTACCCACATCAGCATTAATTTTAACTCCTAAATAAACTGCAGAATCGACATATCTTTGATCCCTTTTCTGAATATTCTTTGTACAAATTATTATAGTTTTCTCAGTATTAAGTTTATACCCTGAATATGACCCAAACTGCTGAGCCAAATTAGTTAGTTCCTGTATTGCTATATCCGGCTTGTTTGTAACAATTGCCAGGTCGTCCGCATACGCCAAAAGCTTAGTGGTGTGACCATGAGATATAACAGGGGATATTTTATCTGAAGCCAGGATCTTCCTAATTAACGGATCAATGTATAATGAGAAAAGTATTGGTGAACAGGGACATCCCTGGCGTGTACCTCTTCTGATCATTACCTCCTCCGATTGGAGTCCCATTGTAGTGATTCTGGCAACTGGGTCCATATACATTGCCTTAATACCTTTCCTGCATTTTTCTCCAAACCCCCTTTTCTCCATCACCTCCCACATAAAATCCCAAACCACACGATCAAACGCCTTCTCGGCATCCAATAAAATCATAGCCATGTCACCCCCTGTGACAGTAACAGCATCAAATGATGATATAGCCCTGGCTGTATGTTCAGTAGTACCTCGCCCTGGGACGAACCCATGCTGCCAGGGTGATACAAGTTGACCTATAATCCCTCCTAGTCTCTTAGCCCATATTTTTGAATATAATTTTGCATCTGTATTTATTAAAGATATCGGCCGATATGAGCCGGGATTCTCCTCTGGCTTTCCCTTTTTATGAAATACCACAATATTGGTCTGCTTCCACGTATCCGGGATAATACCTGAGCATATAACTCCATTAAAAAGATCTTCCAGTATAGGGAGAATTTCTTCACTCAAGGCCCTATAAACCTCAATTGGGATCCCATCTGGACCAGCCGCTTTACCCAGTGCCAGTTCACTCAGAGCATTTTTTATCTCCTCACTTGTTATATCCAATTCCAATCTAGCTCTATCCTCCTCCTCCACCCTTGGTGTAATAAGAAATTGGTCTTGCATGAGTGATGTCACTCCTGGCTCCTGATCATAAAGTTTTTGATAACATTCTTGGAACGCCTGTATTATAGAATTTGGGTCATTATATTCTCTCCCATTGTATTTGATCTTGCTAATTTTATTTCTATTCAAATCTTGTCTTATGCGCAGTGCTAATGCTCTCGCAGCCTGTTCACCCGTCTCATATCGCCTTGCTCTTTGTGTCTGATATTCACATATCTCTTTCTGAGTGATTATTTTTAAAAGGTCACCCTTGACCCTGGCCATATTTCTAATAGTCTCCCCACTATCTTTACCGGTTGTTATTTCGTCAATGTGATATCTCTCTATTTCTGCCAGATCTAAAATAAGCTTATCTATCTTACTTTTATCCTCTTTCCTTATTCTTGCTGCACAGCTAATCGTCTCCCCCCTTAATGCAGCTTTAAACGATTCCCAAACACCATTTCTGGAGGCACTATATCTATTACAATCAAAAAATTCCTTTGACCATCTTTTCATATGTTTTAAAAACCTTTCATCATTTAATAATTTTCTATCAAATGTCCATCTAGAAATTTTCCTTAGTGCACTGGGAACTTTGTAAGAGAGTATTAGAGGATTATGATCGGAAATTATTCTAGGTAATTTCTGAATATTAACCTTACCTATCTCCCCTATTGTAATAAAAAAGTAATCTAACTTAGAATACTTTTGTGCTGGATGGGAGAAATATGTATACCCTCGATCACCTGGCATCTTTCTCCCCATACGTTTACCAAGCCATGAGACTGAATCATGGAGCTTATAGCTGAGTTAACCTTTTGTTTGCGGCCTGTATATTTATTCCCCTGATGCCAGTCTGCAGAAATATTCATATCACCACATACTATCATTGGGGCAGTCCAATTAGCCAGTTCCTCTTCTATTTTATCGTAAATCATTGGGTCATCCTCATACGGACCATATATTACACATAGTGTGAACCCCATATTCATTTCCGCTAATAACCATCTTCCTGAACCATCTGTTTTAATACGTTTCACTCCGCCCAGATGATTTTCAGCTAATATAGCCACACCTCTTATCATTGATGATTGCGTTGAGCATCCAATCAGAGTATACCCATACATTTCCAGAATCTTCCTTTTATTCCAGGGAATATGGGTCTCCTGAACACAGACTATATCGATATTATTTGTTCTGACCAAATGGCTCAATCTCTGCCGCTTCTTCCAATCATTTAAACCCCCAGCATTAATAGTACATATTCTAATGTCTGACATATTTTGAGTATTTACTTTTCCTACATTGACTATTATCCAGATAACTGATATCAACCTGAAAACTATTCCTTTCCATCTCATAATTTTTCAAAATTTGCAACCCCCCTTCCCTCCCCACCCCCACCCACTCCTCCCTCTGCGCTCTCTCCCTCCCCCTACCGAGCTCCAAGGTGGAGCCCCCCCTCGACCACCCCCCTAGTCTAGAGGCGCTCAGACCTCTGGTCTGTGCACATGATGGTTGCAGCTCAACGTGAGGAGAAGTGACCTCTAAGAGCCTACTCCAATCCCCACTACACTACCGATTTTTTTTTTCTTACTTTTTTTTTTCCCTTTTAACCCCCACCAAAATTTACATTATGATCCATTATGATCCCCTACCATTTTCAGATCCCACCACCACGCCCTATCTACATATTTAGAATCTCCATATTCCATTAATGAAACCTAAAGCATAAGGATATTTATCGAGAACTCCCCGACTCTGTTCATTATATATAGAAACATTGTATATCAGCAACCTCAGTTCCCAACTGAGATTAACATTTTAACAATCCAATTACTCCATCTATGACATCAAAATTTCTTTAGCTTTAATCTCTGAGGAGAAATAAAATGTTTTTCCGTCTTTAATTATCTTGAGTTGGGCGGGGTTGATCAAATAGGCCTGCATACCCTTGTCCTGAAAAGGTTTGATCATCTGCCGTAATCTCCAGCGTCTCTCAACTGTGATATGACAAAAGTCAGGGCGAACGAAGAAGGTATATCCGTCAACTGTCCTTTTTTTATCAGGTCTCGCCCTCTCAGATATTGCTTGTCTCAAATTAAAGTTACCCAGAAAAATTAAGATTGCCCTAGGCTTATCTCCCTCCTTCGCATTTTTATAGATCTTGGCTGGGGTACGATGTGCCCTCTGAATCTCCCTATCAAAATCCCAATCTTTCAACTCCATGAAGGCAGACTCAAAAATTTTAACGATAAATGATTTCATATCTGTGCCCTCTGCCCCTTCAGGAATTCCCAGGATACGAAGATTGTTCTGCCGCGATCTATTTTCTAATGATTCCAGTTTCCACTGAATATCAGTAAGTTGTTTTGCTTGCGTATCAACTTTATTGACTGCGGCTGCTGAGTCAGCTTCTGTGGAGACCACTCTGTCTTCCAGATTGGTCACTCGCTCGCCCAGGTTCACACAGGCTTTAGTCAACTTTCTGACCACCCCCTGCATTTTTCTGACAGCCGCTTGAGACTTACGGCTCTCTTGCCTTGCTTCCTCTCTATGCGCCAGTATATCCTGGTGAATAACCTCCAGGAGGGACATTTGTGCTGAATCCCCTTCTGGGCTGTCTAAGGTAGCATTTGACTGTGGTAACTCTCGATTCTGATTATGAGTTTTCGTTCTCACCACCATTTTTACCGCTGTGCTTGGGGGGCTACTTTCCTTAGGTTCCAGATCGCTGCCCGTCTCTATGTCACTGATTTCTTGATCCAAGCTATCTTCTCCTTCCTCAGACCATTCACCACCCTCAGATACCGAGAAAAATGCCTCGCTTGGAGCTTCTTTTTTTACTGCAACTGCTCTCCCCTGTATCATCCTCCAGGATCTCTTCTAAACCACGGTGTATTGCTTTACTATTACCCAGTTGATCCACTGCTGGGTTCTCTGCTTGCTGTTCTTCCCCTTCCATAGTTACTGCAGTATTTAATTGTTCAGCGAGACCATCAACTGTAAGGTCAGGGGATGCCTCATCGTTATCCTGAGGTGCCTGTATGTTATCTCCCTTCTGATCTTTAGGATCCTTATTCTTACTCATTTTTTGGAAGATATCCGAAATTGGGGTAGTGCCCTGAGTGTCAGAGTTCCCTTTACTAGCACCCTGCAGTGCCGTTTTTTTAGCTAGAGGAGAGCCTTGTTTCTTCCTCTTGTTACCATCTATGTCTGTTATTGACTCCGCTAGCTCCGCTGCTGCTCTTCTCGTAGCAGCCGCTTTAGCGCTGGCACTCATCTTGGGAGCCATAATTGCCCTCCTCCTTTCCTCTGGCCCAAATACCTCCTTACCGCCTGGGGTTTTTCCGTTTTCGGTGCTCTCCGCCCGCAGTTCTCCAGCACCCTCCAGAATGTAAAGCCTCTGCTCCTCCCTGTCTCTTGGGAGATTTGTATCCTGGTTCGAGTGTTTTCCTGTTTGTCTGTATTCCCCAACACGAGACTTCCTTCTCCGCTGAAATTGCCGTTTCTGAAACAGGCTCCGTGAGGCTTTGTCCCTGAAGGTTAGATCCACGAGCTCCGCTGCCTCCGCCTGCAGTCCGATGACAGCTCCGCCTCTGAGCCGCCGCGTCCGCTGAACCACATCCAGTAACAGCCGCTTCAGCGGCTGGCTGCACGTCAATTTCATACAGCCGTTTCTACTTTGATGCGCGTTCTTTTTTCTTCCGTCCTCCTCCGTCTCGCGTTACATTGTATCCATCACCCAAATTCAGCCTTCGGTAGGGGACTACGGGATCGCTGCTCAAAACATTGCACCCCTCCTCACGCGAGCTGCTTACCGGCCGTCTCACACGGCCGCCATCTTGCCTCCTACCTAGGTGAAAAAACATGAATGGGTTTCTCAGTTCAACAAATCAAGAGAATGTGGCGTAACGGCCAGAGCTGCGACTAATAAACTGGGGAGCAAGATTTGAGTCTTTGCGTCGCCTCAACATCCTGGGATTCTGGTAAAATCACTTGATATCCCATGCCCACCAAAAATGAATGTGTCCTAGTGTGTTGTAACTTGTGCTCATGTAAAGTGCTCCAATACCTTCGGGTCGACTTTGCACTATAAAAAAAACAATGCCATTTTACAACTCTCAGTGGGCAGCAAGGCTGTACTACAAACCACCCCCGATAGTTAGTGTTGAATTGTTTTTCTTGTATTCATTTTGAATAGGGTGACAACTCACATAAGCTCTCTATTTTGCTAAGACGAATCCAAGCGATATTGACCATGTCAGAAATTCAATAACACATGCAAAGAAAGCCAGGTTGAAAAATCCAAGATAGTTTCACAAAGTGGGCAAAGTCGAAAACTTGTAACTTCTGGGAGCTTGCTGGTTGAAAGGAGTACTTAAATGTACACTAGAGATGGCGCTTGGTATTGTGAATATGCCTGAAGATTTTTTTTTAACATGTATGAACTGAGGCACGGCACGTGGGGGCAAACTTCGTCAAGAGAATAAGCAGGGAAGTCAGTTCTCCTGGTTCAGCAGTCACCAAGTTAGCCACTAGCAAACATCCCTCACCTTTAGTGAATCCATATCGACAAGTGACCATAATAATAATAATAATAAAGACATTTGTAAAGCGCCTGGTTACACTACAACAGTGTGTCCCCGCGTTGACCATAGCACATGTACGTTCGCATATACACACACTCTAAACCTCCTCTTACACCAACAACCATTAACAATAGGCTGACAACAAATGCCAAAGGCTTGTTTTCAACACTGTGGCCGTAAGCCATCATGTAAATGCGGACCTCTCTCAATCAGCATGGAAGGCCCCCTCACACTGCCCAGGATAACTCCGTGACACATCGAGCCTCTGTTCCCTGAGGCCCTCATGATCTCACGGCGGGGGGACACAGCACAGTGCACTTCAGGCGGAGTGAGGGGAAGCTACCTTGCTCGGATACTTCAAAGGTGCCGCATCGGTACTCACAGAGGTGCTGGCGCCGCAAGCATGACTCTGCAGGACAAGGGCAGGCCATGTCCGGGCCCCCGCCATTGGTACAGAGTTGAGTAGCCGGCTGCAACCAGAGGTCAAGGGAGGGTGCACACCGGAAGCCATACCGGTACACGAGGGAGGCAGCAGGCGGCAGTGACGCATAGGAGCCCAGCTATGCGCGTCCACAGAAACCCCTTGGCCCCGGCCCTCACAGCCACATTCCTCAACTGCATGCCAGGCGCTCTGCCCGCTAGAATGTCAGCCCGGAGCTGGAATGTGCAAGGCTTCGGCAGCCGAGCTGGTGCCAGCGCCAGTCAGGAAACAGAGGGCCCATTGCGCGAATGGAAAAAAAAAGTGCTTATCCAGTAATTGAAGGAGACAATATAACGCCGCAAGTAAACAATCCAGTCCTGATGAGCTGTCCCAAAAGGAGGTAGGGCGGTAACAAAGGGGGGACTAAGAAGCCTCGTTATTACTCAGAAGCCAGCATTTACCATGGACGATGACGCCAGCCAATGAAAAAGATGGGTGGGGCTTCCACTCCACTTCTAAAACATACCCTAATACAATATGCCTTGCAGAGCAAACAGCGCATGCGCACTGCAACAATAGGCAAGACTTAAAAACGGACATGTATGCGTTTTTATATAGCGCAAACTTTACGCGAAGGTGTCCGAGCGCTTTACAATAGAACCAGTTACATTACATAAGGACTTCAAAGTACGTGAATTACATAAAATATACAAATAGATAAAAGGGTCCCTTTCAGGCCTTGTATTCATCAGGCAGAAACACTTCGATTTCTGTAAAATGAGTGTAAAAACGCCAAGGTAATTGTTGTAAGGAACAACACGAGAAAACAGGGAAAAGGATATAAATTCCTTTATTGTGAAGTACAGACAGCACGCAGCCAATCCATGTTTGAAGATCACACCACCTCCCCTCTTAAACCAAGGGAAATAGGAAAACAAATCAATAAAACAAAAAGGAAATAAGAAAAATGAAACTAAACAACAGAAAAGGATATTCTATAAGAATCAAGCACGAATATGAGTAGCAAAGCTATATCCTATTGCGAGCAAAGCAAAAGGAAATATATTTCAATTCTTAACAGAGTTCTACAAGAAGTTTTAATCTATGAGAAAATAACCCCTCCCAGTCGTGCGAGAAACCACCCTCCCTCTAGCAGCCATCTCCATGCACCCTCCAACCTTGAGTTAGCAACCACAAACAGAGAGCCACTATTGGTGCATAAAGTGCACAGTTTATTTACCTCATATAACACATGGATAATAAACTCACAAATTAATGGTCATACGCACTCTCTGGGTTGTTCAAAATACCCTATACACAAATGTTATTGCTACTGAATCAGTCCCTGTTTGTTGGTTTGTATTACTTATGGACAGCACCTTCGGCACAGCCCTTGGCCTGCGATGGCCTCCTTCTCCAGATGTCTAGCGTTTGCAGCCTCTAGGCTTCCCTTACTACCGATATCTTTATGAGCGGGCTCTCAGGCACCTCTTCCACCAAGCTCAGATGACATAAGTGGGGGGAGGTACATACCTTATGTGCCCAAATCGGTCCTTATAAGGGGGGAACACATAAATAAAGAAAGACGTGCGAGGCACACGCAATGTTCTGCTGTCTTCCTGGAATGTATTATTTGTGTTACCACGGGTGAAGGAACTATCCTTTCCCTCATCCCCTCAATCAGTTGTGGTGTTCATCCTGCACTCCCTTTTCCTGACAAGGTCGAATGTGGACATAATGCTGACCTGTGTCCCCTATGTTCTCTATTGCCTCCCTTGCTCTCGCCTTGATCGAGAAAATCCACCTGAGGAACCTGAATTTTATTTATTTATTTATTTATGTATTTATTTTATTTATTTATTTGCTTCTATAGCGCAAGAATCAAGCCCGAGTGGGTTATCTCCGCGCTTTGACTGCAACAGCAGGTGGCGAGAGCTACTTGACAGGAAGCCTGAAAGTGCAAGAGGGACAGCCAATAATTATATCTCCATAAACAGATTCGTTTTTAACATTTTCCTAAATGTGAGGTGATTGGAGGTCTGTCTAAGGATAAGCGGCAGGTTATTCCATAAAGTCGGCCCCACTGAGGAGAGGGCTCGGCCGCCTTGTCTGGTCCTTTTAATAGAAGGAGGTTTAAGCAGAAGTTGGTTACTTGACCGTAGATCTCGTTCCGGTTTGTATGGCTGAAGTAATTGAGCTAGGTAGTTGGGGCCGTTTCCAAATAGACATTTATGGACAGTGCAGCAGATTTTAAATTTAACCCATTGGCGTATTGGGAGCCAATGTAGTTCTCTCAGTACGGGTCCAGAAGATGTTCTTGGGGGGGCATTTAGAATCAGTCTGGCCGTCGTGTTCTGGACCACCTGCAGTCGGTTGATGGCATCCTCATTGGCTTGTATGAGAAGCCCATTGCAATAGTCAAGGCGACTTATTACAAGGGCCTGAACCAGGGTCTTTCTGTAGGTGTCCGGTAAAAGAGGAAAGACTCGCCTGAGTAGTCCAATGGCATGAAAACAGGCTCCTGCAATTACATTTGCGTGATCTTTTAGGGTTAAGTTTTGGTCCAGTTTCACACCCAAATTTTTGATGGTTGGTTTTGGGGAGGGTACAGATCCCAAATCCTGGGGCCTCCAGTCAGGAGACCAGAGCATGCTAGCTTTCCCAAAGAGCATCACTTCTGTCTTCCCGACATTACACTGGAGGTAATTGGAGGCCATCCAGTTGGAGATGGCCCTCATACCTTCCGCAAAGTTATCCCTAACATTAATGTTTGGGGCATGGAAAGGGTAGAGGAGTTGAGTGTCGTCAGCGTACGACACTGGTGTGAATCCGTACTTCCTCACAATCTCAGCAAGGGGGCCACATAAACATTAAATAATGTGGGGCTTAGGCATGAGCCCTGTGGCACCCCCTTAGTGAGCGCCCTGGAGATGGAATGATAGGGGCCCAGGCTGGCAGATTATGAGCGGCCAGAGAGGAAGCTTTCCAGCCATGCAAGCGCTTGACCTCTAATGCCCACTCCTTGTAGTCGGTTCAACAAGATTTTATGTGATACAGTGTCAAAAGCAGCTGACAGGTCTAACAGCACCAGAATCATCGAGCCTCCTCTATCCTGTGACATCTTGATGTTATCGATCACGGAGAGGAGTGCAGATTCGGTGCTGTAGTTGGGCCTGAACCCAGATTGAGATTGGTCCAGGCCCCCTGTCGCTTCTATGAAACTGGAGATCTGGGTGTTAACAAATTTCTCAGCCAACTTAGTCAGGAGGGGCAAAAGGGAGATGGGGCGGAGGTTGGAAAGTTCCGTCCAGGGAGCGGTGGTGTTTTTACGTATCGGATTCACGACTGCCTCTTTCCACTGTTGCGGGAGTTTACCTTCTTTGAATGAGAGATTGAGGATTTTTGAAATGATTGGGCATAATGATCTGCTCAGGCTATTGGTTAGCCTAGCAGGAAGGAGATCATGAGGGGAGCCAGATTTCATGTTGCTCAAAAGTGTGAGTATTTCACTCTGTGTGACTTCTGGAATGACTGTAAGGGTCTCTATGGGAGTTTCATTGCACAGAGTACTGGGGTCTTCCGAATTTTTAGGGTGTTTGATTTTGTTGTAAATAGTGTCGATTTTGTCCTCAAAGAATTGGGAAATATTATTGCACAACTCTTGTGAGAAAGTGTCAGGACTTTCGCAAGCCAAAGGGTTGGTAAAAGTCCTAAGGATTTTATATAATTCTCTTGTAGAGTTGGCGGCTTCATCAAGCTGGGACAGCAGGCAAGTTTTTCTTGCCTTTTTAATGTTTTTGTAATAGGTAGATATAGCCTGCTGATAAAGTTCCTTGCTGGCGGGAGAGTGGTTCTTTCTCCATTGTTTTTCCAGCTTCCTACATTTTTGTTTCTCTATTTTTAGTGATTCGGAATACCATGTTTCTTTTTTGGTGGTTAAAGGTTTTTTGACAGTCTTTTGAGGAGCTAGAGAGTTAATGGTATCCAGAAGGGTGTTATTTAGTTTGGATAGAGCAGATTCAATGTTGTCAGAATCAGAGATGATTGGCTCTTTCCAGGTTTGTTCAAAGGAATCCGGAGTGATTTTATGCCATGGTCTTTTTGTAATGCTCAGAATAGTAGGAGGGTCAGAAGGTTTAGCAAGTTGTAGAAAGGAAAATTCCAGCATGCTATGATCGGACCAGTTGATGGATTTAGGTGGGTGGCAGTGTATTAAAGGATAGTTGGTAAATATTAAATCCAGTGTATGGCCTTTTCTGTGAGTGGGGCCACAGTTTCTTAAATGAAGACCTAAAAGAGCAAGGTCGGCTAAGAGGAGTTTAGTGTGAGGGTCTTCTGCTATGTCCGCATGAAAATTGAAATCTCCAAGAACGATAAAATTTTCTTTCGCTCTTAAGTGTGGGGCTAGTATTTCGGTTAAGGCAAGTGAGAAGCCAGCATTGGGGCCTGGAGGTCGATATACTAGGGCACCTTTCCAGTGGTCTTTAGTTCTGATATTGATTTTAAAAATCATTATTTCCATAGTAGGCAAAGTAATTTGTTCCAATACCGTAATATGGAGATTTTCTTTAAAAATGATGGCAATTCCTCCCCCAGTTTTTATTGGGCGGTCCTGTCTTAAAATTTGATATCCTTGAGGGATACCCAAAGTTATGGATGGAGCAGTGTGAGGCTTCAGCCAAGTTTCCGTGAGGAAACATATTTCAGGCTTGTGACTTCGGATAGTATCCCAAATCTCGACATGATGTCGGGGGAAGGATCGAACATTTAAAAGAAAGCTTTTCCAGCCATTCGTTTTAGTGATAGTATCGTTGGCCCTGGCAGAACCAGTAATAATGGAATTAGAAGTAGCTTGGAATCTGCACAAGGGACATGAGAAAGGGCCTTCGGAAATGGCCAATTATCACATGCACACCTCGGTTGTCCCTGAGGTTGGAGAGCTAATAAACATTTAGGGGTGTACCTGATGCGTGTGTCCTTTGTAGTGGCCATAATGGAGAAGGCATCAGGGTAGAGTGAGAGGCCCCTGGTCCCGTCCTGTCGCGGGCGGGCGCAGACGGGCTTCTCTCTGGCGCGTCTCCGGCGCTTCGCTGCGCGCGACCGCTGCGCGCTAGCTGTGACGAGGGGGCTATATACCCTCAAGGTGCAGCAACTAGAGCGCTGACCGCTCTGACAATGCGGAAGTGACCTGGCTCTGCCTGACCCGCCCTCCGCTCAACGGCACTGGTTGCCGAGTCGGACCGGGGCGGGCAGGACAGCAAATCAAGCACAGGCTGTTTACAGGTGATTTTTACTGTTTAAACACAATAGCGTGTAGCATTTGAAATTGACTGCTAAAACTTTTAAAATACGGCGCTTTAGTAAAATTGGTGTTAAAATCTAATTTTCAATCTCAATACTGTATAACATCACAGTTTTAATGGCATTAGCTACACAAGTCAGAGCTCGATACCTGGGCATCAGCGGGTCGGGGAGACACTCTCACCATCCTCCCACCAGTAGAAGTGAAAAGAGAAAGACTCATGCTTTTGTTTGTTCCCTGTTTTTATTTTGAATAAACCCCAAAAGGGAACCATATAACTGGACTCGGCTCCTTACTTCCCGCAATACATTACATGTAGTGAAGAATGCGGGCAACTCTCCATTGGTAATCCAAAATGGTGGCATTCATTCATCATTTGGTCGAAGGACAAAAGATACTGGAGTGGGCGATAGAGCGACAGATGACCTCGGCCCAAGCCGATCCCGACATATTTAAAGATGCCTTTAAGACCCAAATAGAAGCGATACAAAGGGTCGCTGAGGACCAAGTACAGTTAACCTCCCATATCCAGGGGTCTTGTCCTGGTACCTCAGTACATTCTAACATAGCTCTGCATAAGTATGTAGCATGAGAGAACCTCAACGCCTTTCTTTTGAATTTCGAGAGGGCATCAAAGGCGTCAGGGTGGCCTGTAGGGAAGTGGCCTTCTTTTTGCCCTCCCTCTTAACTGGGGAAGCACGAGCGGCCTACTAAGTTGCCAACGCCGGAGGGAATACTCAGTATGAAGAGATTAAAACTATTATATTAGACCACCTCAGAATGGATGCCGAATCCTATAGGGTTAGGTACTGGAGACAACCCTAAGACACTTGTCTGTCGATATTTTGGGATCGATATTTTAGGTAGTCTATATTGTGTCCGTCGATATTTAGTCAGTGATCCCTGTCAGCTACATTCCCAAATCTCTTCTATACACCAAGGAGCTAGACACCTGCTTTTATTTTTGTGTTCATATCAACGATGCTCTGATCCCTGCCCTATTAGATTTGGATTGTCGCCAATCTATCATCCAGAGAGACCTGGTCTGTTCCACACAGATAATCCCCGGAAAACAGGTTCACATCCAGTGCGTTCATGGGGACGTCCAAGCCTATCCTGTAGCTGGGTTTCCCATACAACCCCAAGTTGGTCCAAGGTCCATAGTAACAGTGGGAGTTCTAAAAAAAAAACAGAATACCTCATATTAGGGTCAGATAACCTCGACTGCATGACACTGTTCTTGGGTAACATCAGAAGAGGAAGGGAAGGACTGTCTCAATGAGTGACTACCCCGTCCACCCTCATTACTCATGAACCCTGACAGCTGGATGGGAATTTCAGACTAGCCCAATCCAATGATGCCTCACTACAAAACGTGTGGCAGGAAGCCTGAAATGCCCAGTGAACCTCTCCTTTGATGTATCAACACTTCCTTGTGAGTATTGGACTTCTGTATAGGAAGGGAAGAGCGGACAAACCTCCTCAACTACTGGTACCCAGGGTTTTTCAGGATCAAGTAATGTTTTTGGTCCATTCCCACATCCTAGCTCGACATTCAGAGGCACTTAAGATCACACAAAACATATTGCTCTAGTTCTACTGGCCAGGTATCTTTGCCCATATAAAAAAAATACTGCCAGGAGTGCGAGGTTTACCAGCGGAAGAATCCCTATAGACCTCCCCAGTGCCTCTCCAACCCCTACCAATCATAGTCAAACCTTTCGAACGCATCGGCATGGACCTGATTTTTTCTTTGCCCAAATCCAGCAAAGGGTATCAATACGTCCTTGTGTTGGTGGATTACTCCATCCGCTTTCCTGAGGCCTTCCCACTGAGAACACTTAATACGACAAATATAGCCTACAAACTAATTGAATACTTCTCCCGGGTGAGTTTCCCCCATCAGATTCTTATGGACCAATGTTCTCCTTTTGTCTCTCAAATCATGGCACAGATCTGTAAGATACGAGATCTCTCCCATATCAAGACGTATGTCTATCATCCCCAGACAGACGGGCTAGTTGAAAGGTACAATGTAACCCTCATACTGATCCTGAAGAAGATGCTCACTGGAGATGGGAAAAATTGGGACAGACTCCTTCCCCTGCCCCTGTTTGTTATCAGAGGACAGGTCCAACGTAGTATAGGTTGTTCCTCCTTCGAGTTCTTATATGGAAGACAGCCTAGGACTCTACTTGAAATGACCAAATAAGTATTGGAAAAGGCAGAAGAAGAAGCAAGTGACCTCCTAGAGTATACCAACCAGCTGAAATACTGAATAGGAAAGCTGAGGGACCTAGCCCACTCCAATCTTGAAGAGTCAAAAGAGACAACAATCATTCTATGGCATAGGGAAGAAATGGAGAAGTCTTCAGGGAAACGATTGGGTCTTAGTACTCAAACCCACATCCACAACCAAGGTCAAATGAACTTTGTAAGGCACCTCATCCAACAAGCCCAGATGACATAAGTGGGGAGTGGTCCATACCTTATGTGCCCAAACCTCTTGTTTGTTTCCAGCCCACTTTCAAGAAAGACGAGGGACCCATGTCATCACGAGATGACCCTGACTATGAATGTTACTGTCCCTTTAAATCCTCGCTGTTTCTGGACCCGCTGTCGAAGGTCGAAAACGTCAGTCCCTCCCCTGGCGGCGGTACACAACCAGAATGCGAAAGGATACAAGTGCGAGGAGAAGAAGAACCCGGAGGAATGGCGGAGAAGAATCAGGAAAAGAACGGCAGAGAAGAAAAACACCCAGTCCCAGCCGAGAAAGACCAAGCAGGAGGTGTCGTCGGAGGAGAAGACCTGGAGAGGACTCAGATGAGCATGGATACCAGACCAGAAAAGGTCAGAAGGACGTTAGAAGACCAAAGCTCTCGCATAGCACCCAGCCATGTTCCAGGAAGAGCGTGGCTGGCACAGGTGCGTGCTCGGTTCTGGGGAGCAGGTGGGAGGTGGGTATGGGAAGGGGCTCGGTCTTCAAAGGGGGAAACACATAAGTAAAGAAAGTCGTGGAAGACACTCACAGTGTTCTGCTGTCTTCCTGGAATGTATTACTTGTGTTACCATGGGTGAAGGCACTATCCTTTCCCTTATCTGCTCAACCAGTTGTGGTGTTCATCCTGCACTGCCTTTCCCTGACAAGGTCTAATGTGGACATAACGTTGACCTGTGTCCCTTTAGTTCTCTATTCCCTTCCTTGCTCTCGCCTGGTTCATGAAAATCCGCCTTAGGAAGCTGAATCACCAGTAGTAGAAGTGAAGAGAGGAAGACTCATGCTTTGTTTGTTCCCTGTTTTAATTTTGAATAAACCCCAAATGGGTACTATATAACTGGACTCACCTCCTTACTACCCAGTAAACATTTCATAGCTGTTAGGCTCGGCCCGGGCTGCAAGTGCCATATCTGCCTGCAGATGACCCTTCCTGACCAATCACCTGCTCCCTGTGCCCTTGCAGTGAGGCATCCCAAGGACATAGTTTGAGCAGCTCTTTTGCTCGGCTAGTGTGCTTTTCCAGGTGTCTTTTTATTGGCTATCTCTGCCCCTGTTTCGAACGCTTGCTCTGTAGGCCCCTGCCGTGATGCATCCCAAGGACCCAGCTTGTGCATCCTAGCCCGAGCCACTCTGCAGCTCCCATACCTGCCTTTTGGTGTGGGTGGGTCAAATTGGCAGTGTCAGTCAGTGGCGAAAGTCCAGCGCCCTGGCTTTTGACCTCCTGACCACCACGCTTCTCTTCGCCTTACTGGTTGCTTCAAATCACGCGGCCAATTGCCTGTGTGCATTTTTGTGGTTTTTGTTGATTCACGCTTCCGGGTGTCCCACCCTTGGTGTGGGTTATCTCGTGGTCTCCTAATTGGTCTTGCTATGCCTCCTCGACTGCGACCAAATTGGTGATGTCAGTCAATGGCGAAGGTCCAGCGCTCTGGCTTTTGACCTCCCGACCGCGACGCCCCTCTTCGCCTTACTAGTCCCTTCAAATCATGCATCCTATTTTTAATCTTACACTTATACACTAATCACTGTAATCTACACCAATACCCACACACCCAGTGTTCACAGATGGCTTATTAAAAGATCTCCGGTAAAGTGCCCCCTTGATGGTGCCCACCGGGCATTGAACTGCTGGCCCGACGTAGAGCAAAAGCCAGATGATGAAGCATGACACCTACCTAGGAGTATGAAGGCAATTGTTCCTAAGGAGTCGCGCTCCCTGCTGACCCCTTAGGACTTGTCTGACCTGAGTAGAAATATTCCCTTTTCTTCTTGAAAGGCACGGTATACTCCCTTGGTTTGTATGATTTATCTGGAGCATGTATGAGTATGTGCCCAGAGTCCCTCAACACTGATTTTTTTTTTTTTTAACATCATTTTTATTGCATCACCAATATAATTGTACAGACAAGATAATCAAAATTATAATTACTCTGTGTACGAGAAATAACATTGTTCATTGTGTTCTTGTCCGGGAGGTCCGCCCCTTCCTCAGGTACGGTTAGCCTCTGTCCATGAGTAATTCTCGTACCATCTTACATTGTCCGACACAAGTGGTACTTAAGTATTGCTGGGTTGCTTTTTTGGTTTTCACCCCTCCCCCGCCCCATAATTTCGTTCCCCCAACAGCCCGCCAATTCCAGCTTCCTTCCCTCCCTCCCCCGTGGTCGCGCTGCGCTGATTCATCGTTGTAAGAACGTCTGTTGTGATGCAGGGAGTACATACCTTCGCTAAGGTGTGCCCCCCGGTATGATGACAGGGTCTGCTACATCCAGCTCCTCCTCGCCCTCCTGCCCCTCATCATCTATGTCACGGAGCGCCTGCACCATCATTTCCCACGCAGTTGCCCTCTCCAGAGCTTTCTCGTCATTCGTCCTCCAGGCCATCTGGTACCTCAAGGTGCTTTCACACGCCGCCCACCTCGGGCATTCCCCATACCATCTCTTATACGCGGGCCCCATTCTCGATTTCCAATTCCTCGTTATCTCCCGCTTAGCTAGAATGAGCCCCAAGTCTATAAATTTGCTGGTAGTCTTGTTTCTAGGCGTGTGCGGAAACCAATGGAGGATGCCCACCGCTTTCGTGTACTGGATGTCCCTGTCTGTTGCACTGTTGAGGGCTCGCCCCACTTCCTGCCAGTAGTCTCCCAGAGAAGGGCAATCCCATAACATGTGACCTAGGTCCGCCCCAACCGTATTGCATCTGGGGCAAGCAGCGTTTTCTATCCCAAAGTATTGTTGTATTTTCCCCGGTGTGAGGTATGCCCTGTGAATGATGTAGAAGTGGATTAACTGAAACCTGGCATTTCTCGAGCTCTTCCGTGCCCGCCTCAGTAGCTGGCCCCAGGTCGTGTCAGGGATCTCCAATTGGAGGTCCAGCTCCCACTTGGCCTTCAGGGCCGTCAGAGGCTGTAAGGCCTCCCTCTGTATCCTGGAGTACAAGCAGGTGACAGCCTTAAAGGTCCCCGCAGCCATCATCGTGTATTGACATGCCATGGAGGTGCCCGGCTCCTGCAATCCTTCCCCCCAGTGAGCCTGCATAGCGCCCGTGACCGCAGCGTGCAACAAGTAGTCGCCCCTCGGTAGGTCGAACCGCTCCTGCAATTCCTGAAACGGCAGTAGTACCCCATCCTCATACAGATCACCCAACATTTGTATCCCCGCCTCCTCCCAACCCAACAAGCGCGACCAGTCTCCTCCATGTGGGAGGGCCGTAACCATTCCCAACGGGATCTCAGGGGCATACATAAGGCGGACTCCCGCCCGCTTACGGGCCCGGTTCCAGCAGAGCCGGAATGTCTGCTCCTCGACCGTCAAATCTCCTAGCCGGAGTTTCTGGTGTAACGTGATGTACGCCAGCACATGTCGCGGGGTGCCTTCTACTCTCGCGTCCTCAGGGCCTCTATACACTTTCGCGACCTCCTGAGTAAAAATCTGCAGCTGCGCGGCCAGATAATATCCCTCAAAATCAGGTACCGCCAACCCTCCTTCATCCTTGGGGCGCAGCAGAGTGTTGAGCGCTATGCGCCTCCGTCCCGTGCCCCATAAGAACGCTATGACCAGAGATCTCAGACGCTTGAAAATAGAGCTCGGGACCCACACCGGGAGCGTCCTAAAATAATACAATAGCCTGGGCAGGGCCACCATCTTGAGCAGGGAGATCCTACCAGCCAGGGATAGCGGCAGGGTAGACCAGAAGTCCATGTTCCCCCGCAGGGTAGTAATACAGCGGGTGATGTTACCTTCCAGCAAATCAGCCGGGGTATGATAGACATAGACTCCCAGATAATGCAGACAGCGCGGTTCCCACCGGAGTTCTTGCGCGGTGAGTGGACACGGTTCTCCTGACCTCAGGGGGAATAAGCAGGATTTAGGCCAGTTGACCCTCAGGCCTGATAGCCGGCCGAACCGCCCCAGTAACCGCCGTGCCCCCTCTAGCTCGGGGCCCGCGTCAGCCAAAAACATCAGCAGATCATCTGCGTATAAAGAAATGTAATGCGGCCTGCCCCTAAATGCTAAACCGGCGTAGTGGCGGCCCAGCCTGGCCTCCACAGCGAAGGGTTCCATCGCCAGGGCAAACAGGAGCGGAGATAGGGAACACCCCTGTCTGGTGCCACGCCTGACCGGGTATTGCCTCGAGATCAGAGCACCCACTCGGACTCTCGCTACCGCATCAGTATACAGGACCTTGGTCCAGTTTATGTATCCGTCCCCCAGCCCGAAGCGTCGCATCACCTCATACAAGTACCCCCATTCAAGGCTGTCGAAGGCCTTCTCTATGTCAATAGAAAGGACAAATGGAGAGACGGCGCCCGGCCAGTCCGCCCCCATCAGTCTCGTAAGTCTGCGAATATTGTGGGTAGTGTTGCGCGTCGGGATAAAACCGCATTGGTCCTTATGAACAAGGCTAGTCATGTGCCCCAGCAGTCTGTTGGCAAGAATCTTACTCAGGATCTTGTAGTCCGTCGTCAACATGGACAACGGACGGTACGAGGATAAAGCCGCTCCTTCCCTGCCCGGTTTTAACAACGGGATCATGAGGGCTTCACACATGGAGCCCGGGAGCCGACCCCTCGATTGCGCTTCATTGTAGACCTCTCGCAGCCGGGGAGCAAGGCACTCCAGATATTTACTATAAAACTCTATCGGGAGTCCGTCGAGTCCCGGGGTCTTATTTCTAGCCATTTGTTTCACTGCACACCCTATCTCTCCGAGCGTAATGGGCCGACCCAGCTCCTCTGCCTCCGAATCTTCCACCCTCGGCAGTCGTAAGCCGTCCAAGAACTCCCCTAGCTCATCTGTCCCCCCTGTTCCACCACTCTCATAGAGACCCTCATAATAAGTCCGAAACTTATTCAGGATCCCGGGTTGGGTGTGGCAGGGTTCCTCCCCTGTCTCTTGGATCATCATGATCGGCATACCCCTCCTGACTGGGTTAGCGAGCCACGCCAACATAGACCCCGCCTTATCGCCTTCCGCGTGCGCCCTCGTCATGTACGCCTTGTGATCAAAGCTGCGCAGCCGTTCCAGTTCCACAGCCAGCCCCTCCCTGGCCCCACTAAGCCCCTCCTGTAACTCAGGGTGATTTGGGCGACCCTTCTCCAGTTCTCTCAACCGCGTCTCAGCCTTATCCAAGTCATCCAACAATGTCTTGCGAGCCCCAGCCGTGTGTCCAATACAGTGTCCTCGCACCACCACCTTAAACGCATCCCACTCTACTGCCCTCGTGGAGGCCGAGCCGTTATTCTCCTCAAAGTAGCACTCAATGCGTTCTCCCAGGGCCTCCCTGAACAACAAGTCATCCAGGGTGTCGGGTTGCAGGCGCCATGTTGGCACGCAGTTAGCAGTCACCATCCAGTTCAGGGATAGCAACAAAGGGTTGTGGTCCGATATCGTTCGGGCCAAATATTCCGCCCCTCCCACCGCAGAAAGTACGCATGATGAACACAGAAACGCGTCCAGCCTGACGTGTAGATCATGCAGGTGCGAGTGAAAGGAGTAGTCCCTAGTGGTGGGGTGTAACGCCCTCCATGCATCCGTGAGGGCCCAGCTCTCCTGCCACTCCAACCTACGCTTGGCTACTCTATGCACTGGGGACGCGCGCAGTGGGGGATGGGACCTATCCATTATCACATCCTCGACCGAGTTGAAATCCCTCCCCAGGAGTACCGGCCCCGCCAAATAACCCGCCAGTTTACCCGAGAGTGTAGACAAAAATGCGGGCAGATCCACATTGGGAGCGTACACACTGCAGAGAGACACCACCCTGCCTTTCAGCCTCCCCTCCACTGCCACATACCTGCCCTCAGGGTCCACCAATGTTTTTGTAACCTGGAAGGGAACCCCCGCCCGTATCCAAATCAGTGCCCCCCTCGCAAAAGCTGAGAACGTCGTATTAAACAGCTGCCCCCTCCAACGTCTCTGCAGTGCAATCCCTTCTTGCTTATTAAGATGTGTTTCTTGCAGGAACGCTATGTGAACCCCCCTATGCTTGAGGTATGCCTGAACTTTATGCCTGCGTGTCATGGACTGCATACCCCGCACATTCCAGGACACACATTTCAACGCCCCGGTACTAGCCATTCCCCTTCACACAAACAGATCGAACAATATAGCTCATTGACCTCGCTCGCTCCGCGACCACGGACCAACCCACCCTCCCTCTTCAAACAGGAAGCCAAACCCCCCCAACAACAACTACCCCCCGAGCAACCCCAACTGCTCTCAACTCCCACCCCCCCAGGACAGGCCCCCCGCAACTGGAAGTACCCCCATCCAAACCAACACTCCCAACCACCCCTCAAAGAAAGGCAGTAATGGTCGCAGTCTCCACTGCGATGACCTTAAGGGCCAGTAGGGGTTTGGTACGATGCGAAAGGTTCGTGAATGCAAATCAACCCCGCGCACTCCACCCCACAATCCCCACATCATAGCGCCCCGAAACCTCAAGTAACAGTGTTCCACTGCCACGGGCCCAGCGCCCCGGTGTCCAACCAGCGAGTCCACTCCACTAGTCCAGATCAACACGCCTCAAGTATCTCCTCCGAAGTCTGCGGCGTCACGATAGGGCCCCTGGCTCCACCATATTCCGAAAGTCCCGTCTCCGAGCCCGTGCCCGGGCCCTCCGAGTCCGTGCCCTTCCCGGACTGACTTCTGGTAGTTTTGGATAAGTCCGCCACTGCCTGTAGGGCCGCCTGTCTCTCCGTCTCCGTCTGTGACACCGAAGGTCTGCCGGTCCTCCTGCGGTTCTTCCTGATCCGTTGAGATTTCCTGATCGGCTGTGCCACCTTAGCCTCCTCCTCCCTGGCCTTGGCACCATCCGTTCCCGCTTTATAAGTGTCCCACCAGGCCCAAGCGTCTGCCGAGGACGTGAAGAAGAGCGTCTGTTCATCTATCACCACTCTTAGCTTCGCTGGGAACAACAGGGAGTACTTGATGCCTTCATCACGGAGCTCCCGTCTAAGGGACAGGAAGTTCGCCCTGAGCCTCTGCGTCTCAAACGTATAGTCCGGGAACATAGTGACCCTGTTGTTGTCCACTTGAAAGGGCCCTGCCTCTCTCGCCCTTTGCAAAAGCCAGTCTCTGTCCCGGTAATGGAGCAACTTGAACACCACTGGGCGAGGCGGGAGGCCCGGGGCCGGCGGGCGCGCCGGAACCCTATGCGCTCGCTCAAGGGAGAAGAAGGGGGACAGTCCCTCCGGTGCCACCTCCGTTCGCAACCAATTATCGAGATAGCCCACCATATCGTCGCCTTCGATTTTTTCCGGCAGGCCTACTAGGCGTACGTTGTTGCGCCTATTCCGGTTTTCTGCGTCCTCGGCCCTCCGTTCCAGCACCTTCAAACGATCCATCACCTCCGTCATCTGCGCCTTCACCGCTGCATGGCTCGGGGCCAATTTTTGGACCGTGACCTCCACGGATTTCACTCTGTCCTTGAGCTTATCGTGGTCAGCTTTTAGGAGGCCCAAGCCCGTCGCCACCTGGGATTTATCCTGCTGCAAGGCGTCCTTTGTGGTGGCGATGGCCTCCAGGATGCGGTCCTGCATCCTTTGTAGCGCCGACTGGTCTCGATCCGCTCCTTCCGCGGCCTCTGTATCGGTCGCACCATCTCCCTTCCCTTTCGGCTTCCCCATCTGGGCCGGCATGAGCGGTGGCCTCCAAAGCTGTCTCTGCCCCCGCTCCGCACATCGCCGGGCTTCGCCCTCAGGAAGGTCCCCTTGTAGCAGTAGCGGAAAAGGCCCGCCGCGTTCCGCGCCTGGGGCACTGCTCTAGTCTCCGGATTCAAGGCTGCCTCTAGGGAGCAGGGTGCTCGATCGGCCGCTAATCCGGCTGGCGCCAGTCGTGCTCAGTGGCCTGGGGCCATCGTCACTGGGTCGTCGTCGTGTTGTCGCCGCCACTATCAAGGGTTCGGATCCCAGCCACCGCCAGTGGCGCGCTAGAGGTCCACTCCAACACCCCGAGAGGGGCGCGATGCAGCCGTCAACACCTCCTATCTGTGGAAGTAGCAGCCCTTGATGTGACTCCGGGCCAGCGCCTTCGTTGTCTCTGTGCCTCATGCCACCGCCGCCATTTTAGGTCGAGGTCTTCACGCCTGGGTGCAGCTTTCAAAGTCAGATATCGGGCTTGGAATGGCCCCGAGTCGTCTGCCGTCGGCGCCGGACCCTCCGTGGTACCGTCCAGTGTCGGATTATACCGATTTCATCGGGGTACGATCAGAAATTCAGGATATTTTCCGGGATCAGGCGCGGAGCTCCGAGCTCACGCTGCCTATCTCCTCGGCATCCAAGCCACGCCCCCCGAGTCCCTCAACACTGATGTCAATATGTTTGTAAATACCAGAGCTACATAACAGCTTCCTATCCAATTGTGTGACAATTAAGAGTATGCTGCATTGCCACATACATCATAAATGCCTCAAATGCTAATTCCAAGTTCTGCAAACACTTCTTCCTTTGCAAAGCAACTATGATTGCATTTGTTTCAATCTACATTTTCAACTGTCTCATTCCCTTCTTGCATTTATACTATGTATATACTTTCCATTCTTGCTCAGGTCTAAGCTAAATTTTGGGTGTAATATATTTCTTGGATCACTGATATAATATCGATGACATAAATATCGACGTAGCAAAATATCGAGTAAAAAATATAGAATACCAAAATATTGACTGCCCATCTCCAAACAGGTAAGTACAAAAATATTGTTGTAAAAAATATAGTTAGTCAAAATATCGAATTTTTATAATATCTTAAAAGTAATGTAAAAGTAATGAAATAATAAATATAATTAACTTAAACATACTTAAAATACTTAAATAACCTTAAAATTTAAAAAGTTTAAAATAAATAAACATACAATTTAATTTTTTAATATATATATATTATATATATATATATATAAATATATATATATATATATATATATATATATATATATATATATATACATATATATATATATATATATATATATATATATATATATATGAATGACATGGAGGTGTTAATTACGGCACGAGGTCTATTGGAGGAAACAGACTCAGACAGTGACCCTGCTATATCCCCCACACAATTTCTGGAAGAGGGAGGAGTTGTCCAACAGGGATGTAATAGCAAGATGACTATGAAATCTAAATTCATCCCTAAGAGCACACATGATGCTATTGATACCTTCCAGGAGGTGGTGATTGGAGAGATAAAAATTTTACAAAAAAAGAAATTTAATGGTGCAAGAAGAAACTTCAATAAACCTGAATGGTATATAATCAAGAGCTTGAAAGATGATGACAACATAGTAATCAAGCCAAGTGACAAAGGGGGAATGTTGTGATTCTGAACAAGCAACAATATGAGGATGAAGCATTCTCCCAACTGAAGAAATCTGATCACTACACCCCATAAAGAGAGAAAAATATATAGACAGTATAACGAGGTTTCATGCCCTCATCTTGGATTGGAAAGATAGGGGCATATTGGATATAAAAGATTGGAAGAATTTGAAATGCGAATATCCACAGTTGGCTACCTTTTATCACTTACCGAAAGTGCATAAAAGTAAAATTTGGCCACCGGGACAACCCATTGTGTCGGCAATAGACAGCCTATTGGAGAAAACCTCAATATACATTGACAATATCATTGCACCATTGGTAAGAGATCTGAGTTCATACTTGAGGGACACCCAAGATTTTCTAAGGACCATCGAAGGGGTGGTATGGGAGAAGGACTTATTGCTAATAACATTAGACATTACAAGCCTTTACACTTCCATACAGCACGAGGATGGCCTGAAGGCGATGGAGTCCTTTCTGGGAAGACGGTCATTGAAGCATAGAACACATAACCATATGCTCATTTCCCTCACAGACTTCTGTTTGAAAAACAATATTTTTTGTTTGCAGGACAACTTTATCTGCAACTGCAGGGGACCGCAATGGGCACGTGCTTCGCCCCCAGCTTAGCGAATTTATTCGTAGGCTGGTGGGAGGAGCACATGGCCTGGGCGGGGACCAATGAGAAATGGGTGGAAAAAATAGCCCTGTGGACCCGCTACATAGATGATCTTTTCATCGTGTGGCGGGGAACACAGAGGGAGGCTGAAGAATACATCAAGATCTTGAATGAGAATCAACAGAACCTCAGGTTCACCAGCCACATCAGCAGGGATGAGGTTTTTTATCTGGATCTGAGGGTATTCATCCAAGACAAAAAAATCCAGACGGCCCTGTATAGGAAACCCACGGCAGGGAATACCATCCTGCACGCAGGGAGTTGCCACCCACGCAGTGTTTGTGAATAACATCCCACTGGGAGAGTTCCTGCGGATAAAGCGGAACTGTTCCACTGAGGAAGAATACACGAAAGCAAAAAATTAATCCAGGAAGAGATTCGAACTAAGGGGATACTGCAAAGGCGTTCTAGATGAGGCGCAAAGGAAAAGTGATGCTAGGCCCAGGAATGAACTGCTTATCGATAGGGTAAAAACAAGGGATATGAAAGTGAGGCTAATTACTAACTTCACTGACAAATCTCCAGAAATGTTCCAAATCCTAAGTAGAAATTGGAACATATTGAAATCAGATGGGGTGGTGGGCAAACTCTTACCTGACTACCCACTGGTTACATATCGAGAAAGCCACTCCCTTAGGGACCATCTAGTAAACAGTCACTATGAACATAAGAAAAAGAAAAAGGCCCCAGCATTGGGATTCTATCCATGTATGAAATGTAAGGCCTGTAAAAACTCACAAAAAGTGAAGGAATATGAGGTACCGGGAAGATTAAAAAAGGTGACGATTTCGAAACTACTCAATTGTAACTCAGAATTTACTGTGTACTGTTTAATATGCCCATGTGGCAAAAAATACGTGGGAAGCACCACGAAACAGACCAAACTCAGGATTTTAGAACACATGAGAGCTATTAACTCAAAAGATCAGAGCTACCCTGTGGCCCGACACTATGAGAAAGTGCATAAAAGCAATAGCAATTTGCTAACCTATTTCATTCTGGACCTATTGGTAAGAACAGAGAGAGGGGGAGACTGGGTTAAGAAACTAAGGACCTTGGAATCAAGGTACATCATTATGCTTCAAACAAAGAATCCTGGGGGGTTGAATAACAAAGTGGAAATGTGGGTACACATAGGGTAATATCTCCACACTGTAAGAAGATTCAGAGTAGAGTGTGTCACCTAACCTGTTCCCTGCAGCTAGAATGCTAGTATACTTACCGCATCTATATATGATCACTGTCACATATTACAATTGTACTGAGATAGCCCATCCAGGGCAGCATAACAAAACTATATGTGACACAACGGGCACTACCACCTAGGCCTAATACTATGAACCGAATACTGAAACGCTGAGAAGTGCGCTTGTGATTTGAACAAGCTAAGCGCTCATTCGGGGCGAATTAATTATGTTTATCATGCACAAAAAATAGGATGCCCACATACGTTGAAAGTAAATGCGAGGAAATTGCATGAAATATAATGATTGATCTGTTATATTGACAAATGATGATAATCACAATGATTTCGGACACTCTAAGATGGCCGCCACATATCAATGAATGTAATTGAAGTGCCTCTTTTATGTTTGTTTTTAATCACATGACAATGTTTTGAAGAAACTTTATTTAAATGCAAAAGTGAGTCTCAATCAGACATCACTGACGAAACGCGTTCTTTGACTGCATAAGTGTGCACGCGGGAAAATAAACCTGGCGTAGAGACTACGAAATTTTGACTGGAGTGTCCTTAATTGTGGAGCAGTTCGTAGACATGGGAACTGTGTGTTTGTTCATATTGTAACGCACTCCATCGTGCGGTAAGGAGGCACCCGAGGTGAAGAGGAGCGTCAGTTAGTGGCAAAGTGTTTTGGATATATATATATATATAAACATAATATCAATAAAAAATATACAATATTTTTACCGTAGAATAGCAGGAGGGTAACATTTACTATTACCACTCAAGTGAGTGCAACAGTAGACAAAGCGTTGGATAGCGTAGGGGTAAAAATTACTATTCCCACTCCAGTGAGTGCAACAGTAGGGAAAGTGTTGGATAGCGGGAGGGTAAAAATTACTATTCCCACTCCAGAGAGTGCAACTGTAGGGAAAGCGTTGGATAGCATAGGGGTAAAAATTACTATTCCCACTCTAGAGAGTGCAACAGTAGAGAAAGCGTTGGATAGCGTAGGGATAAAAATTACTATTCCCACTCCAGAGAGTGCAACAGTAGGGAAAACATTGGATAGAGTAGGGATTAACATTATTATTCTCACTCCAGTGAGTGCAACAGTAGGGAAAGCGTTGGATAGGGATAGGGTAAAAATTACTATTCTCACTCCAGGGAGTGCAACAGTAGGGAAAGCGTTGGATAGCAGGAGGGTAACATTTACTATTACCACTCCAGTGAGTGCAACAGTAGAGAAAGCGTTGGATAGCGTAGGGGTAAAAATTACTATTCCCACTCCAGTGAGTGCAACAGTAGGGAAAGTGTTGGCTAGCGGGAGGGTAAAAATTACTATTCCCACTCCAAAGAGTGCAACAGTAGGGAAAGCGTTGGATAGCGTAGGGGTAAAAATTGCTATTCCCACTCCAGAGAGTGCAACAGTAGGGAAAGCGTTGGATAGCGGGAGGGTATAAATTACTATTCCCACTCCAAAGAGTGCAACAGTAGGGAAAGTAAATACTTAATATATAAATAAAAATCAAATAAATATAAATACCAATTTCAAATTAATTAAAAGTAATTACCAATTTAATATAATATAAAAAGTAAACAATTAAAAATAAAAATACAAATTAATTACTTAAAAATAATTACCTATTAATACAAATTAATTACCTATTAACAATTAATTAACAATTGAAAAATAATTAACAATTTTTTCAAAATAAATACAAATCAAAAAAATAAATGTTTTAATTAATCACAATTAAATTACTTCCCACCCAATTCCCCTATAAACCCACAACCCGCTACAGAAAATAAATTATTAAAATTACCACAATTATCAATTAATCAATTAATAAAAATAATTTACCAATTATATTTTAGTTAATTACAAACTAAAAATTAATTAACAATGAATTCAAAATAAATACCAATAAATAAATTAAAATATTTAATTAATTACTATTAAATTACTTCCTACCCTATTCCCCTATAAACCCACAACCCACTACAGAAAATAAATTAATATTATTCACATAATTATCAATTAATCAATTAATAAAAATTAATTATCAATTAAGAATTAATTAATTACCAATTAAAAATTAACAATTAGTTCAAAATACAAATAAATTAATAAAAATATGTAATTAATTACAATTAAATTACTTCCCAACCTATTCCCATATAAACCCACAACCCGCTACAGAAAATAAATGTATAAAATGAACATAATTATCAATTAATCAATTAGTAAAAAGAAATCACCAATTATATTTTAATTATTTACCAATTAAAAATTAATTAACAATTAATTCAAAAGAAATACCAATAAATAAATTAAAATATTTAATTAATTATAATTAAATTACTTCCCACCCTATTCCCCTATAAACACTTAACCCGCTAAGGAATTATACTACGCAAAAATTAAATACCATCAAATTAATTACTTAAAAAAATTATTAAATAATATACACTTTTCACATATATACTAACATAAACACACACTTTAAAAAATTCGATATTATTAAAAAATCGATATTAACTTACCTCAAATTCGATATTTTTGTTGTCTATATTCTGTCCATTCGATATTGTGTCCATTCTATATTTTGGATTTGATATTACTGCTATTCTGTTCGATATTTTTTTAGTCTATATTCTGTCCATTCGATATTTTGCTCAGTCTATATTTTTTACTCGATATTTTGACCATTCTATATTTTTTACTCAATATTATGACTGTATACCATATTTCTTTTACTTTCCCCTTTCTTTAGTCTTGTTTCTAGTTTAACTTTCTTATTCACGTTTTCTTTGTCCTCTCTAACTCACTCCTTCAACTGATCTACAAATACTCTTTCATTTGGACTAAACTGACAGGCTTGACGTTTGCATTCGTCAGTTGGGTGAAACTTTCCATTGTATACTTACGCTTGTCCATACGCTTATAGGTTTTTGAAAGTCAATAACCATGTTTAGTTGCCCATACATACATATTCGAACCATTAGACACAGGAACATTCTCTAGAGGACAGAGGACACACATAGTTAAAGGAACATAGCTTGATTGAGTATTGATGATAAACTAGGTTCAGAAACTCGCTGCAAGAAAAAGTCATACAAAAGGGGTAGGTGTAAGTAATATGAGTACTTAGAGACTGAAGTCAGAAGGTAATCACAGACTTAATACTTCTAGATCTTCATTCATTTTGCATATGCAGCCAACATTTGGAAGTAAACATAATCATTGACTCACCCAGACTGAGGAACTCTACCAACATGAATTTCTTTGTTAATGGAAATTGTTTCATTTACATTAATAAAGTTTGGTGAAGCATTTCTCTCCAGGAGATAGAAATCTAGTATTCAGCCAAATACAGACACTGCTATGCCACCTATCAAAACTACTAGGACAAGTTTACAGCTCCTAAATATCCTGTTATTCTTGCCCCAGGTCAAGGGAAAGTGTTATCTTGGTATTTGCAACACCAGTCCTCTATTCCTACTCTATTGTCTCTAGTCTATCTTAAAATCTAATATAACAATCAAGTTAAGTCAACTAAATGCCTAAGGCGCAATGGTCCACTGACTGTTACCTTATTTTTGTTGATTCCCTCATTGACTTTTGTCAGTATTTATTCAGAAGATCTGTGATGTCTTGAATGCTTTTTGTCACTTTGACTTAATTAATGGAGGTTCATCAAAGTCTTTCAAGGAGTCATCTGAATTATTGTATTTTTCACAAAGTAAGTCCAATCACAACCTGTGTATGTACTTCTGATTGAGTTTGCCCTCTCTCTTTGGTCCTTGCTCCCTATCTATTTTTCAGTAATTTTGTTTCACAATGTACTCTCTCTTCTGTCATGCTGGATATTTCAGACTCGAGAGACACCAGCTTGTCGTCAGATGTCAAAGCTTGCCTTTGGGTCTCTCCTGCTCCGTTCTCCAGGCCATTCTGTTCTGTTTTAGCTCTCCAAGTAACTCTGAATTCTCAGCATATCCAAAATCTCATGCTACATGATTGTCTGTAACACACCATTTAAATTCAGTCTCACAAAACATTGGAATAAGGTTCACATGTATTACAATACATCTTATATATATCATACACACTTATTCATATACAGTACAATATTTAAAATATAATACAATTGTTTTCAGTACATTATACAAATGGCATAAGATAACATATCAATCTTATGTGCACCCCAAAAATAAGAAATGCAAAGAACTTATAAAGTTTCTCAATGCATGTGCAGTTAAATAGTCAAATAATGATGGAAGAACAATAAAGTTATTTCTTGTCTGACCTGAACAAACAGCTAATACGTGTTTTGTCTGCTAGACTTACTCAGGGCTGTAAGAACACACAAAAATAATGCCAGCAAACTAACCACAGTATGCTAATTACAATTTGGTCAAAAGGGAAAGGAAAGAGAAAAGACATTCCAGACACCACCCTTAATAGTGCAAAAAGTGACAAAAAATAAAAAAGGAAAGTGCATGGTGCATAGAATGAGAATGAACGGATATCTAAAAATAGTTGTGCCAAAGACAAGAGACACCGACATTCAACCCTAACCTTGGGCATGTTCAATAAATAACAACTATATCAGAGAAAACCAACGCACCTGTATGGTACTTATTGAGAACAGCCTACACTGTGTCTATTAAAAAACTGGCAAAACGACCGTAGTTCATAAGGTGTCTAAGAACTGATCAACTAATAGTAAATCACCTTCATAAATACGTGAATCACAAGATAAAAATACCATTCACAAGCTGCAAACGTAGCGACTGGGATCTTTTAAAAACACTGATCTGTGAAACTAGATTTTTTTATCTAATTAGTCGAACAGAGACAGGACCCACTGACCAAACAAGGTCTCAACAAAGCATGTCCACAAGTAGTAACTTACAGATACTGTGTTTCCTATTCACTATGATAAAACGACACAAGAACCAACCAATTTCTGTTTTAAATACCACACAGCTAACCAAATATGTTTCTTCTGTGACAAAAACATAGGTAGGTAGCACAGCCTGCATAAGACATAAAATAAACAAGATAGGGATGTTGGATTACTGATTAAAGTGATCCAATCTCACCCTTTACAATTAGTCCGGCAAAAGACATTGCTTAATTATATATAAATCACAGAGGGGTAATAATATGAGACAAAAAACAAACTCCTAACCAAATCCATGTCATGGCATCACACAGGTACAGAGTCAAAAGACATCAGATTAAATGCAAGTATCTAAAATTAAATTGGATACATATTTTCAAAAGACACCAAGGGGTCAATTCCGATACGGGAAAAGCCGCTCCGAATAGCCGTTCGGAGCGTTTTTCCCATAAGAATCGTACCCTGCAACGTCCCCCGTACGTACGACGAAGTACGATTCGTACCAGGAGCTGGACTCTGTACGAATCGTACAGAGACCGTACGAATCAAATACCCGTACAAATCTCCCTCGGAACCCGCTGTACGCGACATCTGTATGGTTCGCGGTTGCTTTTTCCGACCCAGCAGGTAAGATTTGTGTCGGGTACGCACCGTACGACCCTTTTTCTACGGGAGCTGAAAACAGCCGTGAAAGCAGAGTTCGCCCCGAAACAGGTACGGAATGGCCCCCCCGGGTGCGGTGCGTACACCCCATGATCACAGGGGTACGGTGCGTACCCCTGTGATCACGGGGTGTACGCACCGTACCCCACGATCTTGGGGTGTACGCACCGTACCCCATGTTCGCTGGGTGTACGGTGCGTACACCCTGCGATCGCGGGGTACGGTGCGTACACCCCAAGATCGCAGGGGTACGCATCGTACCCCTGCTATCATGGAGTGTATGCACCGTACGGTGTGTAGGTGATTGTTGGCTTTTCCGTACGAATCGCCCTTACCTGACGTGGACCGTATGAATCGCGTCCTCATACCCCGGTCCAGATCGTACTCGTCGGGTCGTACGGCATGTGTACGAGTCGTACGGTTCACTGTTTCAGCCTTGCAATACATATGGATCGCGACGATTCAGACGGATTGACGGAATACGGATTGTACTACGTGACTCGGACGGACGGACGGACAGGTACGAATCGTACGGCGATGGCTCCGGATGAAAATCGTACGGACGTTTTTTTTCCAGGATCGGAATCAGCCCCCAAGAACTGAAAGTTAATGGGCACCTAGCTCATGTCTTGTCATTAAATGCACAATAAACAGTATAGAACTAAGTTTGAACACTGAATTGTGCTAGAATGATGTGATAGAAGACAAATCACTCACAAGGATGTCAGGATCTACATCCAAACGCTACACTCCGCAAGGCTGAAAGTAACAACCAATACATTCCGATTTTCTCACGCAAAACATCTTGCGATGAAACATAAAATGGGCAGAACAAAGACCCAAGAAGATGAAAGACCACGTAAGGAATAGAGATACAGAGCCACCATATTTAAATAGCACTAATCACCAACAGGGGACCAGAAAGAAAAAATAGAAAGTATATGTTCCAGCTAAGATGTTAATGAATCAATAATGAAAACCTATACATATATGAGGAATAACAGCTACAAATTAAAAAGATAGTCTACATAATAGTCAGAATACATTCCAGAGGTACTTGCAAAAATCATAGCGTATGAACAACACACTATAAGAAGCAAAGTAATCTACATGTAATTCACACAGCAGAAGGATTACTTAAAGCACCAAAGGGCAATGAAAATATATTAGCCCAGATATATGTAAAATTGTCCTACAACAAGGGCAAATGATAGAAAGATTGTAATTGTTGACCAACATAGCTATTCATTTGTATCCCAGAAACAAATTAGTTTCCTATCTATATTCAAGCCCTTGTCTACTTCTCTCAGTCTAATAACCCATGTGGCTTCCTTTTTACATAGGACAGATGTTCTCTTCCCTCCGTGCAATGGATTATTCGCATTTTCAATAGCATGATATTTAATTCTAATGTCATAAAAATTAACAAGTGCAACATTATAATGTGAAGCAAGCGGTTATCTGTCATCTCTGTTTCTTATTGCCCTGATGTGTTCTTGCATTCTTTCTATAAAACATCTGGTTGTACTACCAACATGAATAAGAGAACAGTGACAGCTTATAATCTAAATGACATACTTGGTGCTACAATTTGTGAGGTCTTTATTGTAAAATGTGCAACTGTTGTTGTACTGAAACTCCCTTAATCTATCCACAGAAAAGGGCAGATATTACAGTTGCCACACTTATGGAAGTCCTTTGGTTTATAAGGTAGCCAAGAGATTTGCGTGATTTGCTGTAACGGTAGTAAAAAACTGTGAGATAGGAGAACATGTAAAATGTTGCCTTTATTATATACAACCTAGGGTTTGGTAGCGAAAATGGCCTTTATGGCAGGATCCATAGTAAGAATGTGGCAACGTTTACGTAAAATATTATAGATGATACCACTATTCTTATTCTATGATGTAATTAACTCTGGATATGCAACTCAATTTTTTGTGACCCATGAAGCAGTCCATGATTTTCCTGATCAAATTTGGACTATAACCTCTGTCAAGAAATCTATGTTCCATTAGAGTTCATTCTTATGTTGTATCCTCACCACAGTTACATCGTAAATGCATCATTTCACCAAATTATCAATTCAATTTGATGTTTAGGGTGTGCATTATTGGCATGTACTACTGAATTGCACGATTTAGGCTTTTTATACAGTTTTGAGGTTGTGTACATACATTGTTGTATCTATAAACTTAATTGAGGTTTTGCTATGATACCATGTAAATTTCAAAATTATAATCATTATTATTCAAATGAGAGACTAAATCACCAAGAGATGTCACAGTGTCAATCCAAATAAGAAAAATATAATCTGTAATCAAAATAAGATGTTAGTCGTAAAGGGGGCAGGTGCACAAGATTTCCAAAGAGGAAACATTTATTAGAACATTTGAATGTTGGAAGCTCAATTGAAAACAATCAAGTACTCCGGGCTTCAAATGGCGGGTAGAAACCTAGATCTCCAACATTCCAATGGTCTTGTTCAAAGCTGTTCCTGTGAAAAAAGGCCTCACGGAGCCCAAGGGGATTTCAATCCCCTTGGACTCCGTGAGGTCTTTTTTTTATTTGTTAGAACATTCTGCCCTTTAGGTTTAAAGTATTTTATTAAGGTACAAAAAACATGGGGAAGGGAATAGGAGGTCAAGCGAACATACAGTACAAGACACGAAACGTTGCAGCGATTCAGAAGGAAAGTAGGGAGGCAGGCAGCCCCGGAGGGTAACAGGGCATAAGTCATAAGGCAATAAGGCAGTGCGAATGAACCTCCAGTAGACCCCCATTCCCCGAGCAAGGCCGAGCTGGAGTAGCGTTCCGCAACAAAGTGAAACAAGCATTAGAAATGCAATAGGTCTCGCAGCATTAGAGTTAGTGCATTTAGAATTGTTTATGGTTTTTTTTTAAATCTTTAGCATTTTTGTTCCCTGTAGCCAATGCTAAAGAAAAAAGCCATAAACAATTCTAAAAGCTCTAACTCAAATGCTCTGAGACCTATTGCACTGTGTGAGGGTGAGGAGTTGAGGGTGAGTGAGGGTGAGGGTGTGTGAGGGTGAATGAGGGTGAGTGAGGGTGAGTGAGGGGTTGAGGGTGAGTGAGGGGTTGAGGCTGAGTGAGAGTGAGGGTGAGTGAGTGTGAGTGAGGGTGAAGGTGAGTGAGGCTGAGTGAGGCTGAGTGTGAGTTAGGGTGAGGGTTTGCGGGTGGGTGAGGGTGAGGCTTTGAGGGTGAGTGAGGATGAGTGAGGGTGAGTGAGGTGTTGAGGGTGAGTGAGGGTGAGTGAGGGTGAGTGAGGGTGAGTAAGAGTGACGGTGAGTGAGGGGTTGAGGGTGAGGGGTTGAGGGTGAGTGAGTGAGGGTGAGGGGTTGAGGGTGACGGATTGCGGGTGAGGGGTTGAGGGTGAGGTGTTGAGGGTGAGGGGTTGAGGATGAGGTGTTGAGGGTGAGTGAGGTTGAGGGTGGTTGAGTGAGGATGAGTGAGAGTGAGGGTGAGTGAGGTGTTGAGGGTGAGTGAGTGAGGGTGAGGTGTTGAGGTTGAGTGAGGGTGAGTGAGTGTGACGTGTTGAGGGTGAGTGAGGATGAGTGAGAGTGAGAGTGAGTGAGGTGTTGAGGGTGAGGCGTTGAGGGTGATTGAGGGTGAGGGTGAGTGAGGGTGAGTGAGGGTGAGTGAGAGTGAGGGTGAGTGAGGGGTTGAGGGTGAGTGAGGGTGAGTGAGGGTGAGTGAGGGTGAGTGAGGGTGAGTGAGAGTGAGTGAGGGTGAGTGAGGGTGAGTGAGGGTGAGTGAGAGTGAGGGTGAGTGAGGGGGTGAGGGGTTGAGGGTGAGTGAGTGAGGGTGAGGGGTTGAGGGTGAGGGATTGAGGGTGAGGTGTTGAGAGTGAGGTGTTGAGGGTGAGGTGTTGAGGATGAGGTGTTGAGGATGAGGTGTTGAGGGTGAGGGGTTGAGGGTGAGTGAGTGAGGGTGAGGGGTTGAGGGTGACGGATTGCGGGTGAGGGGTTGAGGGTGAGGTGTTGAGGGTGAGGGGTTGAGGATGAGGTGTTGAGGGTGAGTGAGGTTGAGGGTGGTTGAGTGAGGATGAGTGAGAGTGAGGGTGAGTGAGGTGTTGAGGGTGAGTGAGTGAGGGTGAGGTGTTGAGGTTGAGTGAGGGTGAGTGAGTGTGACGTGTTGAGGGTGAGTGAGGATGAGTGAGAGTGAGAGTGAGTGAGGTGTTGAGGGTGAGGCGTTGAGGGTGATTGAGGGTGAGGGTGAGTGAGGGTGAGTGAGGGTGAGTGAGAGTGAGGGTGAGTGAGGGGTTGAGGGTGAGTGAGGGTGAGTGAGGGTGAGTGAGGGTGAGTGAGGGTGAGTGAGAGTGAGTGAGGGTGAGTGAGGGTGAGTGAGGGTGAGTGAGAGTGAGGGTGAGTGAGGGGGTGAGGGGTTGAGGGTGAGTGAGTGAGGGTGAGGGGTTGAGGGTGAGGGATTGAGGGTGAGGTGTTGAGAGTGAGGTGTTGAGGGTGAGGTGTTGAGGATGAGGTGTTGAGGATGAGGTGTTGAGGGTGAGTGAGGTTGAGGGTGGTTGAGTGAGGATGAGTGAGAGTGAGGGTGAGTGAGGTGTTGAGGGTGAGGTGTTGAGGGTGAGTGAGTGAGGGTGAGGTGTTGAGGGTGAGTGAGGGTGAGTGAGTGTGAGGTGTTGAGGGTGAGTGAGGATGAGTGAGAGTGAGGGTGAGTGAGGGGTTGAGGGTGAGGCGTTGAGGGTGAGGCGTTGAGGGTGATTGAGGGTGAGGGTGAGTGAGGGTGAGTGAGGGTGAGGTGTTGAGGGTGAGTGAGGATGAGTGAGAGTGAGGGTGAGTGAGGGGTTGAGGGTGAGTGAGGGGTTGAGGGTGAGTGAGGGTGAGGGGTTGAGGGTGGGTGAGGGGTTGAGGGTGGGTGAGAGGTTGAGGGTGAGTGAGGGTGAGGGTGAGTGAGGGGTTGAGGGTGAGGGTGAGTGAGGGTGAGTGAGGGTGAGTGAGGGTGAGTGAGGGTGAGTGAGTGTGAGTGAGGGTGAGTGAGGGTGAGTGTGGGTGAGGGATTGAGGGTGAGGGGTTGAGGGTGAGGGGTTGAGGGAGAGCAGGGGGCATGAACACTACCAGGGTGGTGAAGTAAGAGCCTGGACATAAGGTTGTGTGTCAATTCTGGGGCATCTGGGTGAGTAGGCAATTGGTAGGGGAGCAAGGGCGGCCAGGTGGGGGGAAGGGGTGAAACACAGAGTGGCGAAGAAGCTCACGGTGGCTGTGCAGTAAGCGGGAAGAACAGAATGAAGAGAGTAGCCTTAACGTCTGCAATCACGTCATGGTAATGGGCTAGGAAGCCGGCAGGTAGGTGAGTCTAGAAGAACATACCGAGGCGGAATAGCGAGAGGCAAAGGACCCGAACTCGCGATGTGCAATTAAGTCAGACTAAGGGTGACAACGAACAGTTTCAAGGTGGGGGCCAGGAATGGGAAGTACAAAAGCCGTGGGTTAGTAAGGTCAAAGTGCAGGAGGAGGGATGTCGAAATCCTGGGGCTGATTCACTCGCGTAAGGCATAGTATCAGTGTGGCGGCATCTGGAAGTAAGCGCTCAAACCTGGTCGCAAAATTGCAAATTGTACAGAATTGTGCAGCAAGACTGCTCACGGCGACCCTCAATAGCTGTTCAGCAAGGCCCGCGTTTAGCTCCCTCCAGAGGAGGCAAGATCGCGACTGAAGCAGTGGCCGTGTGAGGTGGTGTGCACACAGCTCCCAATGGGAAACCCTGGTTCTAGCAGTTCGTAGGTGCAATAGCGCTGAAAAGAGCCTCTTCCGACTGTGATTTGGAGATTGTGGAAGTTAATCCATCTTGTGTGGCATCTGCAGTCGGATACTACCTACGCCCCCACGCCGGGCAGGTTGCGAGCCTCGCCGATTGGAGACGCCGGCGCTGGCCGCGCTGGGTGTGACGCTCACGGAGCAAGAGCTGCAGGAGAGTGACTATCGCAATGGTTGCTGCTCGAGAGACTGAGACCCGTAAATTGGAGACTGTAGTGCTGCCGGTCTAAACGACGGCTCATAGCGGGTCCACAACGAGGAGCAGCAGGTGTGCGAGGTACTTTTGGGGGTAGCGAGCTAGTGCACTGTTAGTTGTTAACTGTTAACTGCAGCAAACTCAGCGCGGTGATCAGCGCAATTACAGCAATGGCGCAAAAAGTCAGAGGAGGCGCAAGGAACCGTGGAGGGGCATCGGTATCGGCCAATACATCTGTAGGCGTAGTGCTGGAGGGTGGCGCTACGGCTCTGGGGAACAGTGGCGACACGGAAAATGCTGCGCACTCTCATAGCGAAGATACTAGTGCTTGTAAAGGCACCAAAGCTATGGATAATAGCGGTAACAGCGGCAACATCGATAGTAATCCTGCCGCGATAATGCAAGGCACAGCTGGCATACAGAATACAGGCAGTGGTAATAAATCACAACAGGAGCCATCTACAGCCTCTAAAACACAGGGCGTGCAGGGGAATTATGATACTCCAGCAAAGCAGCGGATTGTCCCAGCAATTTTCAATAACAAGTAGTGAGGGGGCGGAGCTGGGGGAGGGTGCGAGAGAGAGTAGGCAAGGCTAGCGGCAGGCAGGCAGGGGAGGAGAGGAGGAGGGGGGAGGAGAGTAGGGGAGGCACGGCCTAGCGGCCGTGCAATCAAGTATTGAGGGGGCGGAGCTGGGGGAGGCTGTGGAAGAGAGTAGGCAAGGCGACACGGCGGGAGGGGGCGGAGCGGGTAAACAAATACGGACATGCACGCGCCCGTGACTTTTAAGGTCAATGCGCATGCGCATAAGCTTAATGCGCATGCGCATTGACCTTAAAAGTCACGGGCACTGCAAGGAATCGCCACGATTCCTTGCAAGTTAGATAAAGAGTCGATGAGCCCCCATAGTCTCGCTTGCTCGATGCGCATGCGCATCGACAGGCGAGACCTAAAAACATACCATCCCTCCAACCCTCCGTCCCCGGAAAAATAGAAGAAAGAAAAGCAAGGAGAAAAAGGAAGAAAACAATACCCCAACATCCCAGTCCGAAAGTCAGCATTTAGAAGCATGTAACCCCGCCCCCCACCCCCAGCCAAAACCCCCCGATCCCGCCACATTCACTCCGTTGGAGCCGCCGGCGGCGTCAGCCTAAGGAGTCGCAGGTACCGTGGACACGTGAGCTCGCGAAATTCCGTGGACAGCAGTGCTAAAAAGGGGTGCCAGAGCTCTTCAAACTGGTCTACATTCCCAGCTACTGTTAGCGACATCTTCTCCATACCCAGTACCTGCCAGAGCCGGTGCAGCCAGCCCGTGATAGAGGGGGCAGTGGGGGTACGCCAGAGTACAAGGATGTTTTGAACCGCTGAGCCTAGCGCAATCGCAATCTGTCTACCCCTGCGGGACTTCAGCGGGTACATCAGGTCATTGGGGAGGCCTAGCAAGACATACGCAGGGAAGCGCGGGAGCTCAATCTCAAAATGCCTATCCACCTCATCCAAGACCTCCCTCCAATAGGCCGACAGCACCGGGCACTCCCAGAGAATGTGCGTGAGGGTGCCTTCCTGTCCGCAGCCGCGCCAGCAACCTTTATCGCCGATTTTGCGCATCTCGTAGAGCCTCTCCGGGGTGTAATACCAATAGGTGGACACCTTAGTAAAGGTCTCCGTCAGCCCAGTGTGGTACGCAGAGTGCCTCGCCCGATACGCGATCCTGTCCCATTCCTTGTGGCTCAAGGTCCTGCCCAATTCCCTGTGCCAGCGCTCCCTCCCAGGGTTATGGTAATGAAACGGCGGGGGTTGGAGAAACTTATACAAGTCGGTGATAAGCTTGGCATCCGAGGTCCGGGTTACCAGCCACCGCTCATAGGGCGTAATCGAACGGGCAGCGACATCGCGCACTGGGCGGTTGAAGAGCCCAGTGGCGGACTTGCATATAACGCAGTCTGTCCCCCTCCGTTAGGCCAAACTCCTGACGGAGCTGTTGGAAGGGGAGCACACCCTCCGGCCCGTAGATCTGGAAAAGCGCCCTACAACCCGCGCTCACCCAGTGGGAAAAGGCTCCCGGTTCCAGACCCAGAGTGAAGTCTGGATTGCCAGCAATGGGAGTAAACGGTGATGGAAAAGTGGTGAGCTCACGAAGCTCACACACCGCGTCCCACACTCGCAGCGGAACCCGGGTGATAAAGGAGGCGTAGAGATTAGGCGGGCGGTGAGTGCGCCGCAGGAACGGGACCTCCTGGAGGGTACGGCCCACAACTGCCTGGTCCTGAAAGAGCCAGTGCTTGTCCGACTCCCACCGGCTCCACTCCACCAAATATCGAAGTTGCGCCGCCTGAAAGTACTTCCGGAGGTCCGGGACACCGAGACCCCCCGCCTCCGGGGCAAGCATGGAGGGGACCCGTTTCATCCGAGGCTTACGGCCTTGCCACACAAAGCGGGAGATGTCAGCCTGCGCCTGCCGTATCCAACCCACAGGGGGCTGTAAAGGTAGAGCGAAAAAAAGATACAGGATCTGAGGCAGTATCGTCATCTTCACCGCTGCGATACGGCCCAGCCACGAGAGCAGGCCTTTGTTCCATCGGCTGAGTTCCTCCTTGATCTTTTTGCCCAGGGAGGAATAGTTGGCCGTGACCATTGCAGGTAGGGAGGGTGCAAGCAAAATCCCCAGGTAAGGCACCGTGGAGGAGGACCATTGCAGAGGAAAAAGGCGCTGGAGGTCCCGCCTAGTGTCGACAGAGAGTGACACATCCAGGGCAGCCGATTTAGACATGTTCATTTTGAAGCCCGCCACGCGGGCAAAGGAGTTCAGTTCCTGGACGCAGGCAGGGAGCGACCGCTTGGGGTCATCCAGGGTCAGCAAGACATCGTCCGCATATAAGCTGACAGTATGGGTGTATTGCCCCATCTTCACCCCAATGGCATCCGGGTTATCGCGAATCCTCTGGGCAAATGGCTCCATATAGAGGGCAAACAGGAGCGGCGAGAGGGGGCAGCCCTGTCTCGTGCCGCGCTCAATGGCAAAGCTGCAGGAGCTGTGTCCGTTGACACGCACCGATGCTGACGGCCTCCTATAACAATTAAAGACCATAGTGCGGAACTTCTCGCCGATCCCCAGTTTCCCGAGAACCAGCTCGAGGTACGGCCAATGAACCCTATCAAAGGCCTTCTCCGCGTCGACCGATAGCAGCATCCGCTCCCCCGGGACGCGTGAGGCCTTTTCAAGCACGTGCGTCACCCTCTTGGTGTTGTCGACCGTTTGCCTACCGGGCACAAAACCGGCCTGGTCTGCCTCCACCAGACCTGGTAGGTGCAGACCCAATCTGGCCGCCAAGATCCCCGTGTAAAGCTTGAGGTCCACGTTTAGAAGTGAGATGGGCCGATACGAGCCGCACAGAGTCCGGCCCTTCCCCGGTTTCGGAATAACCGACACAGTCGCCGAGAGGAGGTCCGGTGGGATGGCTCCCGGTTCAGAGAAGGAATTGAATAAGCGAGCCAGGAGAGGCGCGACAGTGGAACAGAAGGTCTTGTAAAACAAGGCCGTATAGCCATCCGGGCCCGGGGCCTTGCCGTGCTTCAACCGTGCAATAGCGGAGATGACCTCCTCCACATGAATGTTCCTCTCCAGGTGGTCCGCCTGGGCGGGATCCAGGACTGGGAGGGATACTGATTCCAAATAGGCCTCAGCCTCTCCCGGTGGGGAGGGCTCTGCAGCGTACAGCGCCTCGTAGAAGGCACGGAAGGAATCCGCCACCTCCGCGTCACCGGAAATCGGGACCCCGTCCGCTCCCACTAGCTCCTTTACCACGTTGCGCTGCCGCGCAGCCCTGAGCCGGTGGGCCAGGAGCTTACCGCATCTGTCCCCGCCGGTGTAAAAGGCATGTTTCAAGCGCAACGCTGCATACTCCGCCCGGTCCAGGTCCAACGCAGAGAGGAGTTTCCGCGCCACCTTCAGCTGCCTCCAAACTCGAGGAGCTCCCGTCCGGCGGTGAACCTGTTCAAGTTCCCTGACCTGCGCCGTTAGTTCCTCCCTCTTACGTTGCCGCTCCTTGTTCTCCGCCGAGGAAATGGAGATAAACTCCCCTCTGACGACCGCTTTCAAAGCCGCCCACTGCGTTGCTAGGGACGTGTCGGAGTTGTTATTGTGGGTCAGGTACTCCTGAATGACCTCCTCCACTCGCTTCACCACCGATTTCTTATGGAGAAGCGTGTCCCGAAGCCGCCACATCCCTCTAGAGGGGGGGGGCGCCGGCCAAGCAAATATTCCGGAAACCGGCGCATGGTCGGACAGGGACAAAACCTCGATGTCTGCCGCCGTGGCGGCCGAGCGAAGCGGTCCGCTCACCAAGAGGTAGTCCAACCGCGAATAAGTGCGGTGTGCGTGGGAGAAATATGAGTAGTCCCTATCGGCGGGGTGCATGGTGCGCCAGAGGTCATGCAGATCCATCTCTGCAATCTGGTCCTGAACCGCTCTAGAAAGCTCCCCCGTCTGCAGAAAGCGCTGGGCAGACCTATCCAAAGTGGAGTCGAAGACCATGTTCAGGTCTCCCCCCAGAATGACGTGGCGATCGGGCGAGGCAGTAACGTCTACCAACACAGATTCCAGGAAGCGATCCTGGTGGTCATTTGGGCTGTACACGGAGCCAACCGTGAAGGCAACACCCCCCAGACGCATGCGATACACCAGAAGCCTCCCCTTCTGCTCGGCATGTTTATACAACACCTCACCCCTGAAGGAGCTGGCTAGAAGAATGGCTACCCCCGCAGTCTTAGTCGCAGCCGAGGAAAAGAGTTGCGTGGGGAACTTGGCAGAGCGCAACCTATGGCAATCTTTAGAGAGTAAATGGGTTTCCTGCAGGAGGCAGATATCCGCCTGCGACCCTTCTAGCAGGGAGAGGATCGCCCTACGCTTCACAGGATTATTCAGACCCTTAACGTTAAGGGTCACTACTTTCAGGGACGGCATCGCTCCCAGGGAAGCAAAGCGCTATGCAGCAAGCGAGGGATCAGCGGAGGGGGCGCGCGGGGCAGGGGCGCAGGGAAGGCCAGAGTCGGCTTCGCATGTGTTCGGACAATATCGGACGGGACCCCCCCAACACCAAACCAGCTCTTGAACCCCCCCAAAACCAACCCATGGCAACCAGCCAAAACCAAAAACAAGAAAAAACACCCCATTGTCTCAGTCTAGCCCAAGTGGGCGAGTCTGTAGAAACCAGTCAAGTGGACGTCCAGCCACACACCTCCAACCTCTCCCCCCCAACCCCCAGCCCCAACCCAGCATCGCAGAAGCTAAGAGTCTCTCCCCCCGGAGTAAAGTTAGGCCGTTTGGGCCACGCCATTAGATTCAGGCAAGTTCCTGGCCGCAGTCCTCAGGGCCTCCGCCATATCCGCCCTGATGGTAGGGGAGTCAGGGCGACTCGCCGTCGCCGACGATTGGCGCCTCCTCGATCTCCGTCGGCCCCGCCGCTCGGGGCGCCTCCATGCGGGTGTCGCCCCTTCTTCCTCTGTAGCTGTGAGGCCCAGCACCCCACAGACATCTTGTAAGGAGCGCAGCTGATGCAGCCCCCCATTCCACCGGAAGATAAGACGGAAGGGGTGACCCCAGGAGTAGGCCGTCTCATGCTCTCGCAGAAAGTCCGTAGCGATGCGGAAAGACCTGCGCTTCTGCAGTGTGATGGCGGACAGGTCTTGATAGAGCGCCACAGGTCGTTCTCGGAAGGACAGCGGCTGCTTCCTGCGGGCCTCTGTCATGAACCGCTCCTTCAGGGGGAAATCCGGCAGGAATGCCAGGATATCAGGTGGGGGTGCCGATGACTGGCGCTGGCGGCCCACCCTGTGTGCTCTGTCGATGCGGATCGGGAAGTCCGCTCCTTCTCCCAAGATGTCGCGGAACAGGTCCTGCAGATAGGCCACTAGGTCCGCACCCTCATCCGCGGACGGCACGCCTCGCACCCGGATGTTATTCCGCCTGGACCTGTTCTCGAGGTCCTCAGAGTGGGCCTGGAGTTCGACACACTGCTCCCGTAGGCGGAGAACATCTTGCTGGAGATGAACTATCTCTTCATCGCGACGTTGGGCCGCCGTTTCCACAGTGTCGACCCGCTCGCCCAGGCCTTTGATTTCCCTACGCACTTCACGGACCTCTCCGGCCACCTCGGTCTTGAGAGTCTGGAATTCCTCCTTGAGGGAGCTGAATAAGTCCTCCATGAAGGACCTCGTGACCGGTGGTTCGCCTCCGGCGGTGTCTGTTGAGGCCCGGGAGGACCCCGGGGACGGCTGCGCCCTGTCTCGCAGTTGCTGGGCCCTGCCGAGCATGTCCGGCAGAGTGCGATCTCCCCGTGCCGCGCCTCGTCTCCCAGCCATCCTGGCCTCCGCGGTGGGTGAAGCCTAGAGCTGGCCGCTGCAAATGTACTCAGCCGCTCGTGGGCACCAGATGTGAAGACCTCGCCGAGGACAAGGGTAGTGCGTCACAGGCGACAAAATGGCGGCACGGGCCAGGGCGAGACGACTATCGAGCCAGTCAGGGCGATAATCAAGGTTCAGGTCAGAGGCCCTCAGCCGCATGCTTCCAGGGAGGGCGGCAGATGCATAGGCACCAAGATGAACCGAGCGCCTGTATGACAAGGGCGCGGGCGAGGGTCACCAGTACCAGCTCCTCAACGACAAGATGGCGGGAGGGCGGAACCCAGGGGGGCAGCCCAGGCCAGCAAGTCTATGGGCGACCCTCAAACAGCCATGGGTCGGGAAAGTGCGAAACCAGTGCCCCTCAGCTTCACCAGCTAGTACGCCCGGCTCGGCACCGCACAAACTCCAACGTCCCTCGCTTCCAGGCTCGGGGTCCGCAAGGCGTCACACACCGACACCCATGGCAGGGGGGTAGATCGCCGACGCAGGTCTGGGGTCTGTCGTCCAGCGATGACTCTGGCCACCAGGCCGCGGGCCAGGAAGCCTCCGCACTCCACGGAGTCCGTCGAGTCCGTTCCCTCGTGATCCCCAGCTTTCAGCACTCGGCTGAAACAAACTTTTCGGGGACTTCCCCCGGGGCAACAGAAGGCAAAGTGGTATCAAAATGTGCCCCAAGAACTCCGGCACAGTTCTCTCGCCCGCAGCGCAGCCGCGGGGGGAGAGAAGCGCAGGAATCGGGGCTCGAGCTGAGCTGGGCCGGAGGAGCTACGGGAGGAAGCGTCCGCTCACCCCGCCATCTTGGCCACGCCCCCCCATTCTGCCCTTTAGCGGTGGAATGTTCTAATAGGCTTATAGCCATCTGTATCTCGGGGGTATACAGGCATTAAAGTTCCTCTCCCTTGTTAAAGGCCCTCGCCGAATGCTGGAGCAGGCCTTAAATAGCCCGTATAGCCTTCTACTGCAAGCTATAAGGCTATAAAAGTAACCTATATAAAGATTTGCATACAAAGCTAAAACGTTTGCCCCAATGGCTACTCCTTGAATCTGCTTATACCACCTCTAGTCATGTATAAATACATTGTTTTAAAGAACCAGATTTATCATATCAAGTATCATTTGGGTATGTTGAAAAAAAGTAGCTTCTTTTGGCAAGAAAATGTTCAACAGCCACAAGACCCTTATTCTTCGGGATACAGGTGTATAATGAGTTGACATCCAAAGTTACAAATGACATTTCTGCCACCCAATCCATATCTGCAAGTTTATTGAGTAGATCATGGGTATCGTGTAAATAGAAAGGAATGTTGACTACATAAGGCAGTAAAAAACTATCAGTATATTCAGATATTTTTTCTGTAGGTGAGTTGATACCAGAGAGGATGAGTTGACCTTGTGGAAAAAGTCGTGCTTTATGTATCGTAGGAAGTATATACATACATGGGAAGATAGGCAACAGTTGATTAAGAAACTTACATTCAAGATCATTTATCAGACAATCGTCCCCCTATTTCTTAAAAAAAATAACAAAAAATAAGTCAAGTCAAGTCAAAACCACTTTATTCGATTTTGTTAAAAATCATAAAAGCATACTACAACAATATAAAATCATTCCAATATAAAATCATTCCAATTACGTATTTTGCAATTTCATATAATACAATGCAGTTAAAAACACATTTTATAAAAAATTCCATATTATACAATTCAATTTTGAACTATAAAAGGTCATAAAAGACTTATGTGCAAAAGAGCCAGAAATATTTAAATCATCCCAGTCCCCGTTGTTGGGCTTGTGCTTTCCTCCTCCTAATTCGAACAGCAGCCACAAGATAATTTGCCACACTAAACATTACCAAGGGAGAATCAAGCATTTGTAGGAAAAGAAAAGCGGGTTTTGCTTGCAGGAACGCTTTCTCCTTCAGTAAGGGTAACAAATACTTTCTCCTTGGAACTTGATAAAAAGGGCAAAACAACACAAGGTGTATGTTGTCTTGTATGGAAAAGTTGTCACATTCACATACTGGTGCATCCTCCAGTTTGCACCAACCCTGTCTATCACAAAGTACCAAGTATATCTGGTTGAACCTAAACTTAACCAGAAGCCATCTATGAAATGGGATATTTACTAAGGCAAGGTACGGTTGGATGGCAATACATGTGAGAGTCATATAATGTGCTCTGACCGTAGGTTTTGATAACTGGAGTTGTTCTCTCTCCAACGACTTGAGTCTGCAAAAATTCTCTTTGACCCAAGCAAGGTCAGCTTTTTTTAAATCAAGCGGGGAGGAGAAAATCTCCGGGCGTCCAAGTTCTTTCGAGCACTTATTAATGTAAGCCAGCCAAGCAATATCTTTATGTTTATCCAATTTTAGACAGTCCAACAAGATTTTGTGGTTAAGACTTAAGTTATTATTGGTCCAAACTCTTATCCATAATAAAATAGGAGCCATGGAGAGGATATCTGTAATATAACAAACTCCAAGCTCCTGATGGACAGAAAAAGTGGCTGTTGATAAGGGGAGTCCTAACACAGAACATAAAAACTTATTAACCTCTGTTTGAATGGTTTCAGTTTTTACATAACCCCATAATCCAGCTCCGTATCTCGCTATAGCCAATGATTTTGCCCTATACAAGGCTAAAAGTGCACCGCTTGGTTTCCCCCCCAATCTCCTTGCAAAGCTTAAGATGGCATTAACAGAACTCCTTACAGCTTTGGTCTTTGCTACTACCTGAGGGGTCCAGCTGCCCTTGGTGTCAAAGATTACTCCGAGGTAAGTGAACACTTTTACATTGCTGATCACTTCCCCTTTGCAGTAAAAGGATTTGGTGTTATTCTTTGCTGCCCCAAAGACCATAACATGAGATTTTGCGTTATTAACTACAAGGTCAAGAGAGGACATAAAATCACTAAATGCATTTAGAAGTCTCTGGAGGCCCAAATGTGTCCTAGCTATTAAGGCGGCATCATCCGCGTACATGATAACTTTTTTGTTCTTCCATCAATATTTGACTGTCTAATTAACTGCACATGCATTGAGAAATATTCAAGTTATTTGTATTACGTACTTTCGGGTGGCACATAATAGATTTATATGTTATCTTATGTCATGTGTATATGTACTGAAAAATATTTTGTTGCATTTTAATTATTGTACTTTATGGGCCAGATTCTGATCCTGTAAAATTACCGTCCGTACGAATCGCATCCGGAGCCGTCTCCGTACGACTCGTACACACGCCGTACGATCCAGACCAGGGTATCAGGACGTGAGTCGTACGGTCCACGTCAGGTAAGGGCGATTCGTACCGAAAAGCGCACAATCACATACACACCGTACGACGCGTACCCCCCATGACCGCAGGGGCACGGCGCCTACACCTGCGATCATTGGGGGTACGCGCCATACACCCAGCGTACATGGGGTATGCGCCGTACACCCTGCGTGCATGAGGTACGGTGCGTACCCCATGTACCCTGGGTATACGGCGCGTACCCACCATGATCGCAGGGGTATGCGTCGTGCCCCTGCGATCATGGGGGTTATGCGCTGTACACGGGGGGGCCGTACCGTACCTGTTTCGGAGTGAACTCTGCTTTTACGACTGTTTTCAGCTCCCGTAGAAAAAGGGTTGTACGGTACGTACCCAACACGTATCGTACTTGCTGGGTCGTATAAACCACCCGCGAACCGTACAGATGTCGCGTACAGCGGGTTCTGAGTGAGACTCGTACGGGGATTTGATTTGTACGGTCTCTGGACGATTCATTGGGAGTCCAGCTCCTGGTACAAATCGTACTTCGTCGTACGTACGGGGGACGTTGCAGGGTACGATTCGTATGGGAAAAACGCTCCGAACGGCTATTCGGAGCGCTTTTTACCGGATCGGAATTGGCCCCTATATGTATGATTAATTATAATTCTTTGTAAGATATATTGTAGTAAATGTGAAGAATATTATAGTTTTTTGTGAGATTAAATCTAAATGGTGTGCTTCATACAATCATGTAGTATTGTATTTGGTCAAATGCTGTTAGCAATTTCCATATTCACACTCTGTAGCGTAGGGGTGTTGTCTGTTGTAGCACCTGTACTCATCTAACCAAATAGATCGATTTCTAGATAATAACTGCTTTTTGTGAGGAGATTGCATGGGTTCATTGTTCTCACTGCTGCTAATTCTGGCAACCAAAATCTCAGTCTGTAATCTCAGCTGTCATTTGCTACTAAGAATTATGCTTCCTCACAAGGTTCTTGATCCGAACATGACTCAGTCGCATGAATTCAAGGATTTTCAGACTGACCCTCTCCTTTGTCTTTTGATGCTTCAGAAACATCAAATTGAGGTGGACTCGAGGAATTAGTGGACGTTGGCTCCCCTTCTTCCTCTTCTCACTCTCTTTGTATGTAAAGCGTGAATCCAATTAGGCACGCCTGCACATTTCACAACAGTGTTGGTCACTAGGATGACCTTGTACAACCCTTGCCAGTGTTCTTCTAGGCACGTCTTGCGAATGTATCTTCTCCGACTCCAGGGTTCAGGTCATGACAGGGGGCAGCCTTCATGGCTAGTGTTGCAATGTCAACCTGATGAACGATAGAATTCATCATATCAGTCAATCCTTTACAGAACTTGGGAACTAGTTCATCTGTGGTATTCACAAGTGCAGCTGCTTGAACAGAGGGAATTCTCATTGCACTACCCATCAATACTTGATGTGGGGAGAGTCCCGTCTTTCTGCATGGAGTACTTTGAGTACTCAGGAGTGGCCCTGGCCAATTGAGAGACATTGAAGTGCATGCCTTAGCTAGTTTTACCTTGATTGTTCCATTTTCTTACTGTACAATGCTGGAGACGTCTGGTCTTTAACTACAATGAAATCGCTAGTCAATCGCTAAGGCTGTACATAGTAGCTGCATCAATTTGTTCTTGAAATGAGTCCCTTGATCTGATTCAAGATGAACTGGCATTCCAAATCGTGGGACCAATTTCCTCAGGAGTAGTTTGGCAACTGCTATACTATCAAATCTCCTGGTAGGATAGCCTTCCACTCGACGAGAAAATAAGCATACAATGACTAAAATATACCTCAGTTGAGTGCATTGGGGAATTGTCAAAATATCTAAGTGGTGACAATTAAAATGGCTGTCGGATTTCCCTATGTGACTCATTGTCACAACAACTCTTTTTCCCACATTCTGTCCCTGACATGTCACACATCTTTGACCATAATCCGAAAGTGTGGATTGTACCAATACCTCTTGAAAGCCTGGACTATTCCATCTCGACTGACATGGGTCAGGTCATGCATTTGTGTCACCATGCCAATCAACAAGAAATTAGGCAGACTTGGTTTTCCTTTCCAAGGCACCCAAATGTCACTGGCATCCTTTACGTAACCTGCCTTTTCCCATTTAAAGTTTTCAGTTTCGATGGTTTCATGTTGCAATTCGCTCAGTTCATTAAATGTCTGTACTGAGTTCAATAACATATTTGAGACTGTTCTCCCTCCATATTGCATGGTCTATCCAAGTGAAATGTGTTGGACTCAAGGGCCTAATAATGGGAGACTTTTTATGCATATCAAATACTTCTAGTGACAAAGTCTTTGCCACTCTTGTGAACAACGCAGTTCATGACAGCTATCACCCTTGACAATTGGAGTCCATTCTGTACATTTGAGACATACAGCCAGTTCTGAATGGGAGAACTGGATGATATCAGAAATCCTTTCTGTGTCCAGAGGTATCCAAAATTGTACAGAACTCTGAAAACCATACTGGCTGTTAGTATAAATGGCGACTTAATCCATCAAAAGGTAGAACAGGCTCTGGTAAGGACAATCAGTTCTACTACTTGTGCTGAAGTTACATGACACAGATAGAATGCTTCTACAACTCCAGTCAGAGTACAGCTGGCAAAGGCTGCTCCTAAAATGCCAATTCTGTCTCTCAAACAGGAGCCGTCAACAGTGTATTACCAGATTCAGCTATCGGTACATCCAGTATGTCTGGTCGCGGTTTGGTGCATATTTCGATTACATCTATGCAATTGTGGTCAAACTCATTTTTACTATCTTCATCTGGTGTGGGCAAAAGGGTAGCAGGAGTGAGGGTATTGCACCTGCTCAATGACACATTTTCCAAAGCATGAATGATTCTCTTATGGTGAGTTAGATGAATATTGGTTAGATGCTGTGTACGTGTACTGGTCATGAGAATTTAAATGGAATGAGGATCCATAATAAAAAAGTGGGACCCATTACAATGCCCTTGGTTTGTTGTATGCTCAGACTAACAGCTTTAAGACAGCCAGGGAAGGCTGCAGCTACTGGGCTAAAGGTAGCTGAAAGATAGAGACAGGATGTTTGACTTTGCCATAAGCCTGTGTGAACACAGGTAATGCACACCCATCTTGTTCATGACAGCACAATGCACATTCCTTGTTATAGTTGGCATTGCAAGAGCGGGTGCACTACACAGCAGATTTTTCATCTCTTGGAAGGATCCCATGCTCTTTTCAACCTTTTCCACCGGGTCATTGACATTAGTGGGCGTGAGCAGCTGTAGGGGTTTCGCCCCAAGGGAAAAATTGGAAATCCTCTGTTGACAGTATCTTATATCAGTCTATGAAATGGGCACAGAGAATGCATGTGTATCAGTCAATGGAATGGGGCACAGCGAATACTTGTGTATCAGTCTATTCAACGGGGCACTGAGAATGCGTGTGCATCTAGGCAATGGAGCACAGATAATGTATGTGTAACAGTCTATGCAGACGGGCACATGGGATGCATGTTTATCAATCTATGCTATGGGGCACAAAGAATACATGTGTATAAGTCTATGCAACGGGGCACAGGGAATGCATGTGTATTTATGCAACGAGGCACAGAGAATGTATGCAAAGGGGCACATGGGATGTATGTGTATTAGTCTATGCAAAGGGGAAGATGGAATGTATGTGTATCAGTCTAAGCAACAGGGCACAGAGAATGTATGTGTAACAGTCCACGCAACGGGGTGTAGAGAGTGCATGTGTATTGATGCTACTGGGCACAGATAATGTATGCATATCAGTCTATGCGGAGGGGCACATGGGATGTATGATTATCAGTCTATGAAAGGGGGTACAGAGAATGCATGTATATCAGTCTATACAACGGGGCACAGAGAATGTATGTGTGTCAGTCTATGCTATGATGCACAGAAAATGCATGTGTATCACTCTATGCAAAGGGGCACATGAGATGTATGTGTATCATTCCATGCAACGAGGCACAGGGAATGCATTTGTATTACTCTGTGCAACGGAACAGAGAGAATTCATGTGTATCAGTCTATGCAACGGGGCTCAGATAATGCATGTGCATCTGCATCGGGCACAGAGAATGTATGTGTATAAGTCTATGCAAAAGGGCACAGAGAATGTATGTGTATCAGTCTATGCAATGGGGCACAGAGAATGTATGTGTATCAGTCTATGCAGTGGGACACAGAGAATGCTTATGTATCAATCTATGCTATGGGGAACAGAGAAGGCATGTGTATCAGTCTATGCAGAGGGACACTTGGGATGTATGTGTACCAGTCTATGCAACTGGGCGCAGAGAACGCTTGTGAATCAGTCTATGCAGCATGTCACAAAGAATACATGTGTATATTTGCAATGGCCATTATAATAAATGCGGTAACCCAGTAGAAAGTCCAAGGACCTGGGTATCGATCGATATAGCAACAAGTGGTCCTAGACAAACATAAATCCTATTTATGCAACCAATTCATAGGAATCATTAGGCACATTCACAAGAAACATCAAATCATAAGTCGGAGGCCACTGCGAAATTAATTAAATAGCCAACATCAATTTATTTGTGCTCGATATTCTTGCACTTAATGAACCATATGTGCAAAGGCATAACATGCGACATCAGACATGGTTATTGTCAAAAGGGAGAAAGAAATAAAAAAGTGTGAAAATAAGTGCTCATGTGGAGAGTAGAAAAGAAAATCATTAAGAGGCATAAGGTAACAATTCAATTCTGTTGTGGCAAAAGAGGGATCCGGACAAATTCCATCAGAATTTATGTATGTTTTTTATCAGCCGATGCAAAGGCGAACATGGGATGTATCTGTCAGGGGCGGCCTAAGGCATGTGCAAGCTGTGCACCTGCACAGGGCCACCAAACCCCAGGGGCCACCACGCCAATATATATCCTTAATATAATAATCCTCTGAGGATGGATACATATTTGCGTGGCGGTCCCTGGCAGGGATTTGGCGGCCTTCGACTCTGTTCCACTTCCAAACACCCTGATCACCCCCCCCCCTCCTCTTCACTGGCCCCGCCCGGACGCCCTCTTCCGGGACCCCCTACCTACGCTCACTGCCCAGGGCCGCCATGAGCCTAGAGCCGCCCCTGTATCTGTATCAATCAATGCAAAAGGAGCAAATAGTCCAAGATCCCCTCTAATCTTAGAAGGACATGGACTCGTCATCAGGGTTAGCATCAGTGCAGCAGGTGCAGTGGCACAGGAGTCTCAGGGAGCCCCTGTACACCAAATAACTACAGAAGGATCACGATTTGCTTTCCGTGCTTTGGGGTCTCCATGGCACCCATCTTTGGGAGGGTCAGACCTGATTGCTGGAGATTTAACTTGAATGTCATGTATTATTTTATTCTTTAGGTTTTGGCTGCCACCTGATGGTCAGAGGAGTGAATGACCTGTCTCCGGCTTTTCCTGGGCACATCATCGCTCAAGCTAAAACTTTCGACCTTGGCACTCGAGACAGGATGTATTTTTTTTTTAGGATTCGCCTGCTGATGCGCTTCTGCGCATAGCTGGCGAAGCTCTATTGTGGCTTATCCAGAGTTTAACCACCACTGGCGATTCCACTGGCAATTCCTTGCAGTGCATGTGCTTTTTAGGTCATTGCGCAAGCGCAAGCCCTAAAAAGCGCGTGCACAATGCCACCAGCCACCTGCTTGCCTGCCTCGCATTACCACATCAAAGACAGCCCTCCCAGCGCTTTCTCACCCCCTAATTATTCACGGCCGGCCGGCCGTACTTTCAGTTTCACTGTCTCCTTTTAAAACTTGTTTGTCTGTTTTGCCATGTTTGACTCTCCTTCTTCTGCTGTTGTAGACTTCTCTCTTTCTTCACATGTGCTCCATATGTTTCCAATGTGTGCTCTGTTAATTACATTTTTTACCACATTTCTTAGCCATGTCAATAATGTGTTTCTTTTTCTTTTTACTTGTTTTCGTCTTATTTCTTCTTCTTCCTTCGTTTCGTTTTGTCTTTTTTCCCTTCCTTCTCCTTTCCTTATTTGTTCCAAATTCCGCAGGTTATCGTAATACTCCGAAAATTATTGCAACTGGATTGTTAACGGATGGCTGGAAGGGGGGAGGGGCTGTAGATGCTGTTTGTTTTTTTAAAAAGAAAAACGTAATCGAGACCACCCTCTCTTGCCTCACCAATAACACAGATGGGTGAGGAGGGGGGTGGGGTGACTGCTCCACGCGCCCCAGTTCACATGAAAAGTATAAATCAACTATGCATTTAGTGCATTTGTGTCGACGACGTTTCGAACCACAATGATTATCGGTTCATCCTCAGGACAGAGGGTAATTGCCTTAAAAATTCAAATTTACAGTAGTATCACGGTTGAGTGAAACTAAAGGTGGGGAAGGGAGGGGTTTTACCCAGAAAATGATATTCAACAATACTCATGGAATGGTTTCCAAGGGATGACAGGGATCCAATGAAAAAATGCCTTCAATATCGGGGTCTGACGATACAGACAGCAAGTCCACAATGGGAGAGCTTGCGGGCGCTGAATCTTCATGCCCGCAAGCTCTCCCATTTTTGTTTGGCTCTCACGCTATTGGCATTTGCGTGCGTCTTTCTAAGAACGACATCATGCAATTGGGCAAAGGCAGGTAGATGTCCCACCTTTGCCTGGAATTGTGGCTGCCCATGGCCTACGGTTTGCGGTTACGCGCAGCATGCCACACAGCGCCATCTGTTTCCAATGATAGCGCCTGCGTCTCGCGCTCACGCTAATTGTAAACAGATGGTGGTCGGGCTGGCCGGCCAGGGCACAGGACCTGTGTGCACACTTCTTGTTGTTCCAGCCACTTATTGGCATCTGCTGAAGTTCTCATCCGACACTAGGCCTCCTATTCACCCTCCCATTATGAGTGCAGTCGCTATACAGGAAACGCGTAGTTCGGAAACCCTGATACGAATGTGAAACGGATGCCTTCTAAGCCTGTGTTCACGACAGTCTCTCAGACACCTCAGAGAACCTTTATAATACCATAAACTGCCTGGGGCACTTTAGACGAGACTGGCAAGATTCTGAGGTATTTCACTGCTAACGTCGCCAGCACAAAATTATTTTCACTTAACTTATGTGCTATTCCAAGTGTACCGACCACACTGTTGTCTATATACGACCTGTGTGCCAACAAACAGGAGCCATATATTTTTTATCAATAAAGAATGCTTCAGTTGACCGCCTAGATTCACTTTCGGTATGACAGGTAAGGAGGGGTGGATTTCCAGATTTACTTCTGCTCCTTGGTTCTGAACAATGCACAGGTTTAGTCCGTTGCTCCGTCATGCTGTTTACTAGGCACATTGCGACTTTCAAAGGACCGCATTCTTCAGGTTATTTACGTGGTGTCTGTGCCTGGAAATTGTTGCTTCGCGTTTGTAACTTATTTTTGCATTATGCATCTGATTTGTCATGTGTACACAGCCTTTAATTAAGCAGTGTATTTTAAAGTGCATTTTTAGGGCAGCACACACATTAAAAGAGTCGCTTGGCACTAGAAAAGTGGAGGTTGACGAGAAACAAATCACACCAATAGAACTCTTTTACCATTCCATGTGCAGCTATGATGTGAAGATTTGCCGAAAATGGCACGGTATTCAGCACCTGAATGGGAGAAAGATGCAAACACCCGCCTCTACCTCTGAAGCAGAGTGCACCCACGCCTAATGCTGGTGGACCATTCTGGACTTGCAAAGAGTTCCACATGGCCTGCCCTAGCCTGTTTTTTTACTGTCGGATTCCACACGCAGATAGTCATGCAAGAGAACAACAAGCATTGGCATAGCCAATAGGTCTCGCCTTTGGGACCTTATAAGTGTTTAGCCATGCAACAGTTGATGTTGTTGCACAAGGATATTGTACTGCATAACTAAATACTGATAAGATTCCAAAGGCAAGATCTATTGGCTATGCCATTGCTTGTTTTTTTTACCTGTCTTGGCATGAAAATACTAGCCAGGCCAAGACAGGTAAAAAAATAAATTTAAAAAATCATTACAATTTGGTGTTCCCCTTTTTAAACATAAACTTAAATATTAAGCTAAAGGTATTTTAAACAAGTCAATGGTATTCTTAAATGATTTTGAAAGAAGCCAGAGGCAAAATTACTGCAGTAGGAATAATAGAGAGGATTTTGAGCACACAATTTTTTTGGGGGGAACTCCGAAACACGCACAAATGGCAATATTTCACTTTGAGAAAATTGTCAAACCCCGTTTGGGCCCAAGAGCTCTCCCAAAATGTTACTGCAAATGTTTGTGCGAACATATAATCTGGAAACCTTGTCACAGAAAAAGACTCATTTACGAGCATTTATATCAATAAGTGAGTTAAAAAAATGTGTGGTATTCCTATTTAAATGTTGCACGATGTCCCAAATGTAGTTTTTTTTAAGAAAAGGTGCTGCTACAAAGTATAGTATATTGTCCATGTTTATTGTAGTTTAATTTTAAAAGGAGCTTCAATATGGGTCCTATAAAAACTCTACAATCTGTGCAGAATTGTGCAGCTCGTCTGCTCATGAAAGTCCCTAAACGATGCTCGGCAAAGGCCTCACTTCGGTCGCTTCATTGGCTACCAATTCAGGAGAGGATTATGTTTAAAACCCTGTGTTTGGCGCATTAGTCCATCCACGATGTCGGCCCTACCCTTCTCGGTCCCCTGTTTCGTCGTCATCAATCGGTGAGACCTCTGAGATCTAACCAGCGAAATTTGCTGGTAGTACCCAGGGTGAAGCTACCGGATGGGCGGTCGCCAGCTTTCCTTCCAAGCAGCCAAGGGATGGAACAAACTCCCAGATAACATCAGGCATGAAACCAACCATCTGGCTATCAGGAAGCGTCTAAAGACATTTTTGTTTCAATAATGTCTTTTTCACGTCCTCCGGTCTTACAGCGCTGGGATGCTCAAGGGTAGCCATGCGCTCTACAAGAAAGTATTCATTCATTAATTCGTTCATTTTATATTGAAAAAGGCAGTTGTACTGCAGAAACGCATCTTTCCTGTGTTCCTGCACCTAGGGCAACCTGATTCAATAAACAGGTTTATTTCCCCTGACTTTGAGTCCTGGTTTTCATTCTCCGCATTTCCTCTATGAGATATTTATTGTGATATAGAACCCAAGGTGCTAAATGAGAACATCTAGCAGCCATTCAGCGCTTTGGAAGGGGGCGGTCCCCTTAACCCATCAAGAAACGATGGCTGGTGCATGATTGGACATTTTATGGCATCCCTGTGAGTTTGCCTGTTGTGTCATAATCAGAATCAATGTGTGACTTTTTATAAAAGTCAATGATGAGTACATTTTGACTGTCCTTGCAGCTTGTGGTGGAACTCTGACGTCTCACTCTGAACAAATAACCATCTCATCCTATCCTGAGCAGGCGCCAAGATCTACACAATGCGTCTGGACCATCAGAGCCACTGAAGAGCCACCATGAAGAGTCACACGTTGACTCTTCAATGCATCCAAATGTTCATCCTTCTTTTAACATCCATAATAAGATGGCTATTAACTTTGGTGGTGGGGCCCAGGCCTGTCATCCCCATGTTTTTCTTTGTTCCTAATATTTGTTTATTATTTAATTCACATGTCCTCACTGGGTTAGTTAGACTCTCCAGGATAAAATTATGAAATTGCGAATTTTGTAGAAATACTACACTCTTTACAAAAGCCAATAGGGGCCAGATGTAGGTAAAATAGATTTACCGATTTTTAATTACCGATTTTTACCGATTCGGTAATTAAAAATCGGTAAATCTAAGGGGTGGATATGTAGGTATTCCAGATGTGCTGGAATACCGATTCGGAAGAATTCGGTATTTACCGATTCGGTAAATACCGAATCGGTAATGCCCATTAATTCCTATGGGCTTTGAAGCTTTGAAGCCCATAGGAATGAATGGGCATTACCGATTCGGTATTTACCGAATCGGTAAATACCGATTTTCACAAGGGTGCAGGGGGTGTCACTTTGACACCCTCTGGCACCCCCAAAACAGGCTCGGGTGCCATGTGGCAGGCATACATGCCCTAAGGGCAGGTCTGCCTGTCACATGGCATAGGTGTGCATGCACACATGTGCATGCACACCGGAATCAGTATTTTACCATCAAATTGAATTTGATGGTAAAATACCGATTCGGTAAGGCCTCTGGGACTCTGAAGAGTCCCACCTACATCTGGGTGCCTCAGAATGGGTAAAATGACCAAATTTTGATTTTACTGAATCGGTAAAATTACAGAATCGGTAATTTTACTGATTCGGTAAAATAATGCCCCCTACATACCTGTCACCCATTTACCGCTCGGTAAATGGCCTCAAACGGCCACCTACATCTGGCCCTAAATCTTTTAAAGAAAACTTGACTTGGCTCTCCTTTCATTGACCCTACACAGTTGCAAGGTCTTACACGACATACAGGAATGGTATACCACTCATTTGTAAGGTAAGAGTGGAAATTTATGTAGCCGGTGTCTACTTGCGCCAAAATTTGGCACACTGTGTCTCCTGATCAAAAAGCAGCAACAGTGAAGAGCATCTCTGCAGTCAGAATAAACTTAACAATTCAAGGACTTCCTGAAGGCTTCTAAGAGGATGGATGGGGAAGATGAGTTTTGGATTCACACAGGGTGTAGTAGATATAGCCTCAAGAGGTCAACCTGGTGGTCAAAAGTAGTAGTGACATTGCTTAATTTTTCATGGTGTTTGCTAGTGCTGAGCCCTGGTACTTATTTTATAGGATTGTGGAAGTGTCTGCTTTCAGGTGGTTAAAAGTGATGCTGCATTCATCGAGGCAGAGACAGAAAACGAACAGGTCTTGCATTTAAAGACCCGTCACAGGCACTACTACAAGCTGCAGTGCCCACTATGAGGTCAGCACTAATGAAGCCAGGTATTGGACACTGACCCCTCTGTAAAGTTCATTTGGAGATTTGCATTATAGCCAGGTGTCAGGCATGCTCATCTTTTACTTTTGTTTTATTGCCTACCAGGCCGTTGGTCCACTTTGTTGTATCCCATTGGCCTGCTTTTACTTTTGTTTTATTTCCTTTGACGCTGCTGTACCACTTTATTGTTGTATCCCATTTGTTTTTCTCCCACACTATCCACTGCTCCCACAGTTTCCGTTCTGTGCCTCCCACCAGCAGCTAGCCCCTCCTACCTCCCAGGACTAGTTATGGCAGCCACAGCATGGACATGTCCAGCGGGGGCACTGCTGGTGCAAGCCTGCTGCGGCAAACCCAACTGGCCTGTCAGTGCCTGGACCACGCCCAGCACCAGGACCCCTTTCCAACCGCCACCCAGAGATACACTGCTGCTGAGCTCCTAGCCTTCGACCCAGGACTTCTCAACAGCAATTGCTGCCAAGCCCCCACTCTCCTCGACTTGACCGTTCTAATGCCGGCACTGCCTTTTGTCATGCCACACAGAAGCCTCAGCATGCACAGTGACCTCTTGTAGGTCCACTTCGACCGTTCCTGACCATCTACACTGCCTCGTGCTCAACACTTGATCCCTCTGCAAGCACACCACCGAAATCTGGGGCAACTTCATCTCCCTCACCCCAATGTAATTTTCCTCACTGAGACCTGGCTCAACCCTGCTTCTGTGCCAGACATCGCCACACCTGACGGCTACATGATAACACACTGAGACCGCATCAACAAGCATGGAGGTGGAGTCTCCAACATCCACAAAGAAACCATCCACTGCACCACCACCACAGACGTTGTCATCCCGACTATGGAACACCTCAACTTCAAGCTCCGAACCGGCAGCAAATACACCATCAGAGGCCTCCTTATCTACAGAACCCCAGAAAGCCGCCCCAGCTTCTGCAACACCATCCCCGATTTGATCGCACTGCTCACCCTATATCCAAACCAACATCTTCTTCTGCAACCTCATTTTTTACCTCGATGACTCCAACTAAGCTAACACCGCCAACCTTCTCCAAAGCATGAGCAACATCGGCCTAACCCAGCTGGTCACCAACATCTCACACATTGCAGGGTACATACTAGACCCAATCTTCATGGCCAGCGGCAGAATAAAGTTCAGCCACATCACTGAGTTCACCTAGACTGACCACACTATAGTCCACCTCACCATCTCAGATTGCCCCAACACTGCCCCCAAGCCACACAGCACATCAGGCAACAGCTGGAACCTGATCTCAGAGAGCCAATGGACCAACGCTCTTGAACACCTCCCTTCCACACACCACAACCAACCTCGAACAAGTAGTCAAGAACTTCTACCCACCCCTGGATCACAGAAAGTACCGACATAGTCGTCCCCTACAAACCCACCAAGTCCAAAAGATCATCCAAGCAAGCCAGAAGGGACATGACAGAAGTAAGAACCTTGAAACACACCTGCAAATGACTGGAAAGAAAATAGCGTACCAGCAGGGGGCCCACAGACCATACTACTTTTAAAAGTACCCTCAACCATTATTAACAACACCTGAAAAAGATGAAAAGAAGGTGCCCTGGTAGATCGCATCACAGCAAGCTCTAACCACAGCAAGGAACTCTTCAACAGCGTCAGAGTTTCCCAGCCCCTCAGCCACTGAAAACACTCATACACAGGACTCCCTGGCAGATTTCCTCCATAATAAGATATCCATCATCTACGGAAACATCTAACCGCAATCCACTGATCGCCTCAGCCATGTCAACTCCACAGACAAGGAACATGACCACCCGCTCACCACCTGGGTCCAGCTCACCAAGCAAGACACTACAGCCATCATGACCTTCGTCCGCTCAGGAGCACCCACAGACCCATGCCTTCACCAAATTTTGAATGTATGATGTTACAACGCATACTTTTACAACGCATACCTTTACAACGCATTTTTACAACACAACATCCATTACAACGCATTCCATTACAAAGCATGCCATTACAACGAATTTTTAAAAACTACCTTTACAACGCATTCCATTACAACGCATACTACCTTTACAACGCATACTATTACAACGCATACATTTACATTGCATGTATGGTAAGTATTGGATAGTGTAGGGGTAAAAATTTCCAACTCCAGGGGGTGCAACAGTAGGGTAAGTGTTGGATAGTGTAGGGGTAAAAATTACTATTCTAACTCCAGGGGGTGCAACAGTAGGATAAGTGTTGGATAGTGTAGGGGTAAAAATTACTATTCTAACTCCAGGGGGTGCAACAGTAGGGTAAGTATTGGATAGCGTAAGGGTACTATGCATTGTGATGGTATGCGTTGTAATGGTATGCGTTGTAATGACTGCGTTGTAATGACATGCGTTGTAGTGGTATGCGTTGTAGTGTCATGCGTTTTAATGGTTGCGTTGTAATGGCATGCGTTGTAATGGATGTTGCGTTGTTAAAGTTTCATTGTAATGGTAGCGCGTTTTAAAAGTGGCGCTGTAAAGGTTGTTTCCCCAAAATTTTCAACCTAGGAAGCATGACAATCAGCTGCAAGCTCACCATACCCCACAAACTGTCGATCGCCGAAACCACTTTCTGGAAGCACAGAGAAGTAAAACCCTTACTCGAGAAACCATACTCTGACCCCTAGCGAACTCAAGAACTACCACCCAATCTCCTTGCTCCCTTTCCCCGCCAAAATCTTTTAGAAGGCCATCAACCACCAACTCACAGAACACCTGGAGAATCACAATTTTCTGAACGTGTCCTAATCCGGATTCCACGCCAGCCACAGCAGAGAGACTACCCTTATAGAAACCACAGATGACATTAGATCCCACCTCAACCAAGGAAAAATGGCTGCCCTGATTCTCCTCGATCTCTCAGCAGCATTCAACACAGTATCACACGAGACCCTGATGAGGAAACGCCCTCAAATGGATCACCTCCTTCCTCACAGGAAGAACCCATAGAATCCGCCTTTAACCTCTGAAACTAAGAACAACATTTGCAGCATCTCCCAAGGTTCATCCCTCTGCCCTACCCTGTTCAACACCTGCATGACTCCCCTGGCCAACGTCATGAGATTGCATGGACTACACATCATATCATACTCAGCTCATCCTCTCACTATCATAAGTCCCTGCCACCACACTGACCAACTTCTGCAGGTACATGACTTAAGTTGCCGAGTGGATGAGAAACAGCTGCCTACAACTCAGCATAGACAAGCTGGAAGTGCTGATCTTCATTAATACCTCCACATGGAACAACAGCTGGTGCCCTCCCGAAATAGGACCATCACAGACTCCGACCGACCATGCCTACAGCCTTGGCATCATTCTGGACAGCAAGTTCATAGTGAGGAAACAGATCAATGCAGTTTTGTACAACTACTTCCTCACTCTGCATGCTCCACAAGATTTTCAAGTGGCTCCTTATCAACACCAGACGCTCCATCACCCAAGCCCTAGTCACCAGATGGCTGGAACACGGCAACACACTATACAGAGGAATCCCCACGCACCTCCTCAAAAGACTACAGACAATACAGAACGAGTTGGCCAGATCCATCTTGGACCTTCCCAAGAGGACCCAGCTCACCCCCCCACCTCAAGAAGCTCCACTGGCTCCCAATCCAGAAGAGATGCCAGTTTAAGATGCTGATTTATGCCTTCAAGGCCTTCCACAACTAGGAACCAGCATAAATTAACCACTGATTCAGCTTCCACCATCCCTTCAGACACTTGCACTCTGCCTCACTCTGCCTCCCTCTGCCCCCTGCATCTGCTGCAACAGTGGAGGATGCTTTTTATTCTACCTCACCGCAAAATCTTGGAACAACCTGCCCCTTCACGTACAGACGTCACCCTCCCTCCTGGAATTCACAAAAGGACTCAAGACCTGGTTGTTTGACTGAACCTTCCAGCAGCATTTCAGCGCCTGGATACCCTCACGGGTGATTAGCGTGCTTTACAAATCCAGATTGAGTGACTGATTCCTAGATCTGCTCTACTTCCAGGTGTCAAGCATTGGCTGGCAGCTACATTGAAAAGAGCATTTTAAATGCCACACACACACCGGATCGTCTGCCTCTGAGCACGCATAGGAAGAGAAGCCCTGATTAAATATCTTGACATGATATACTATGGAGGAAGGTAAACCACTCATTATTCTAGTTATAACACCACATGAAGTTTCCAGTAATTGGGGCCAGTGTTGGAAGTGGACAGCCCTGGCAGTAATGGGGCAGTGGACATTCCTAAGAAAAGTGTTGTGCCTGCAACTTATTTTATGTCTGAAAAATGAAGCGCTGCAGCACCCTCCTTTAACTGGAAATGCATCTGTCTGGCCCTAAGTTACATCAGGTGTTCACATTACCATTGGCTCGTGTGGGAAGATTGTACACATGGTCATAGTAATACTGAGCCCAATTCACAGAACTAACTTAAGACAAAATCCTAAACTTACTACCATTTTGGTATTCACAGAAGGCACTTACTCATTGATGTCTAAGGGCCATATGTAGGTAGCTGAATACCGGTTGGTAACGGCCAAAATTCGGTAAATTTGCCGTTACCGACCGGTATTCAGGTCATCAAGATGTAGGATGTCAAAAAGCAAGGATTCGCTACATATGAATCGGTAAATACAGATTCATCATTACCGAATTCATATTTACCAAATCGGAATTTACCGAATACATATTTACCGAATCTGTAACTACCGAATTCTAATTTACCGCATAGGTAAATATGAAACGGTAAAACGAGAAAAGATATTTAGGTAAAATCTTAAACACCGAATTTCATGAAATTTGGTATTTAAGAGTCGGTAAATAACACTAACTGGAAGAGGTGGTAATCATCCACATGGTATATAATCAATCCCAAAATGCAACAGTGTGATCACTATGGCGGCTTTCTACGCCATTGCAAGGCGGCTACGGCTACAGGCAGCAGGACAGAGGATCTGGAGACGGGAGGAGCAAGTCTACAGACAGCGGATCACACTCTTCCAACTTACTGAGGCAGAGATCCATGAGAGGTACAGGCTACACCCCCACACCATCCTGGACTTGATAAGGGACCTGCACCCACTACTCGAGCACCCAACACCAAGGGCGCATGCCATACCACCACATGTGCAGGTGCTCTGTAGCCTACATCTCCTTGCATCTGGCAGTTACCAGGGGGTGATAGCTGCGGTAGGCGGGGTGTCCCAGAGTTGCCTGTCCCGGTTCTTTAGAAAGTTCCTGGATGCCATGATGCAGAGAATGCACCACTACATCAGCTTCCCAAACACACAAGCGGAACTGCAGGAAACCAAGACAGACTTTTACCAAATGGCACAGTTCCTGCACGTCATAGACTGTATTGAAGGGACACACATTCCAATCTGCCCTCCTGCAGCCACAGAATACATCTACAGGAACAGAAAGTCCACCCACTTAATAAATGTGCAGGTGATCTGCGACGCTGGCAACATAATTACTGACATTGTGGCCAAATTTCCTGGAAGCACCCACGAATCATACATATTCCAGAACAGTGGGATCTGCACACGTCTGGCTGCTGGAGAATTTGGGGAAGGATACCTGCTAGGTAAATCACTGTGACACACCCTGCTAGATACTGCAGCTGAATGTGTTCTTTTGCATGTAACTAATGGCACTCTCTTTTCCACCTAGGCGATATCGCTTATGCTGTGCGGTCCTTTGTCCCCACTCCCTACCTGAACCCATCAACCCGTAGTGAGAGACGTTACAATGTGGCACACAGATCAACACGCAACGTTGTGGAGCGCACCTTCGGACTATTGAAAAGCAGCTTCCGCTGCCTCCACATAAGCGAAGGTGCACGCCAGTACACACCCATCATCTGCTGTAAAATCATTGCAACCTGTGCTATGCTGCACAACCTTGCCACAAAGAGAGGTACAGGAGTTGAAATAACTTATCATGAGGACATTGATGATGGCCTTGAACAGCCAGAGCCCTACGCAGCAGGAGCAGCGCCAGCAACAGATGGGAGACTGAGACGGGCAGAGATCACACGCAACTATTTTTAAGTAAGAAAGGAGACACAGCCAGGGATTGCATGTGCATGACGTCGTTTAATAACTGGGCACTACGTCAATTAGCAAGTGGCACACCATGCCAGTCAAATTGGTGACAACCTTAATTGGTAATCACAGGTTACTTCACCCAAATAATGTTCATGAAGGTGTGGGCAGCATTAATGTCTGCGCCCACGCACTACAGTGTGGATGCCTGCAGCTGGCTTTCCACACTGGCGGTTGACCCAGTGCCCACAGAATGGCGCCTGCTTCTCCTCCGGGTTTCTGGTACAGGTGTGCTATTGCTGCTCCTGCTGGTGGTCTCTTCGCTCTCCCCCACACCTAGAGCACCAGCGTTGGCTGACTGGGGGGTCAGCAGCAGTTCCATTGCGGATGTCACCTTCCCCATCCCCCTGGAGACATCAGTGCAGCAGTGCATAAGCCCTCCTGCATTGCCACAGAGCGCCTGCATAGCAGGGAAGTGGCCATTGTCAGACGGTTCACCGCCTTGGTGTGCTGCTGCATGTACTGCCTCTTCCTGCGCCTTCTTGCCCTGTCCTCATCAAGTTTGTCGCAGAGTGCCATCATGGACTGGGACATGTCCCGCATGCCCTCTGCCATTTCCCTCATGCTCTCCGCCATGGAGCTGATGCCCCGGTCTATATTGCCCATGTTTTGATTTAAGTGACGCATCTGACTATGCACTGATTGTATGAGCTTCCCCTGCAGGTGCTGCACTTTAACCATGGTGGCCTCCAGCCCGCCGAAGACCCCGTCACCCTGCCGAGTTGTGCTGCTCTCCCGGACCCTACGGCGTCTTGCACCTGTGTGCACACCCTCGGAGGTGGACTGCAGCCCAGCATTGGTTGCCTCCAGTGGAGCATTTGTTGTGTCACCCTCCCTTTCGTCGTGAGAGGACGTCTCCATGACATGGAGAGTGGGTACAGCATGCCTCCTGGGCCTTACCACTACTGATGAATTTGAGGCTGGTGAGGCTGACTGTGCTTTTGAGTCCGGCTGTGGTGATTCATTCGGCAGTGGCAATGCTGGCTGTGCTGTTGTGGCTGGCTCTGGTGGTGAAGCTGCCTGTGGTGTTGGTGCGGGTGGTGGTTCAGTGCTGTGGCCTGCACTCGTGCTGGCATCCTCAGTCCTTCCCTTACGGGGTGCCCTTCCCTCCTTCTCCTGCGCTGTCCTGCACGATGACTCTCCTGTGGACAGATATGGACATTAGCTCAGTGGTGCTGCAACTCTGTATTTCAGTATTAAATTACAATCCTGTCACACTGTCTCAATGTCCTCAACTGCTTCTGAATTATGTGTGTGGCATGCCTTGTTGTTTTGTGTGATGACTGTCATGATGGGTGTTTCAATGACTACCTCTCCCATGATGGATTGCTGGTGTATCCAAAAACCTGTACTGGAGTGTGAGTCGCACAGCCAAATTAGGGAAGGGGGACAGGGAAGGGGGTAGGATTGCTGGGGATGCTCCTTACCTTGTTTTGTTGCAGCTCTGACTGAGCTGTCTGCAGCCCCGATCCCAAACAAACTCTCGGGCTCGAGGGTCGACTCCACCAGCTGCTCCAGGTCAGTGAGGGCAGGTGCCCTGCTCTTTCCTCCCCCTGTGACACTGGCCTCTTTCTTCTATGCAGCCAGCTTCTTTTTGGTAATGATCCTGAGATCATACCAGCATTTTTTTTCAAGTCATCTATCTCTCGTGGGCTCACCCCTATGGCGTTCACCTTCGCCTGGATTTCCAGCCAGGTCTTCCGTTTCACAGCCTCTGCTACCTGCAGAGACTGTTTCCCAAAAAGCTGGGTGTGGTGTTTGACCACCTCCTCCACGAGCACCTGAAGCTCACTTGTGCTGAACTTCAACTTTCTTTTTCTGTCTGCTCCTTCCCTCTGTGATTCCTGGGATGCCATCCTGCAGTTCTGCTCAGCTCAGTACAGCCAGTGGCTGAGTTGCTCACAGCTCTCCAGAAGGTTCTGATTGTCTGTGCCTGCATGGGTGTGGCCACTTCCTGGTTGTGGGGTGGGGTGGATGCAGAGGATTGGTTGGTTCCTCAGTTGCTTGGTTGTGGGGTGGATGCACATAATTGGTTGAATCCTCAATTGCTTTTATTTTGAATCTCTGATTCGGTATTTACCGATTTGGTAAATAACGATTCGGTAAATACCGAATCGGTAAAATTTACCGATTTTTTCCAATTCGGTAAATGTTACCAACTTTTTTCCTACATCTCATTTACCGATTCCGGAATGCCGACTCGGTAAAATTCGGTATTTAGGAGTCTGTAAAATAGATTTACCTACATATGGCCCTAAGTGCCTTCTGTGAATACCAAAATGAGTATTTTGGAATTCACAGAAGGCACTTATTCATCAATGAGTAAGTGCCTTCTGTGAATACCAAAATGATTAAGTGCCTTCTGTGAATACCAAAATGAGTAAATGGTAGTAAGCTTGGGATTTTGTCTTAAGTTAGTTCTGTGAATCGGACCCACTGTCTTTTTGCCACTACGTGGCAGTCAGTTAATAGCAGCAGCTCTCATGTCACACCAGGGGTGGCATGTGTCTTACCTGAAGCTGTCTTTGATTATCACCAGAGGCTCTACTTTTGTCTTTGTCTGTTGAATATGGACTGAGGTGGGCAAAAAATGATGAAATGGAATTTATGCCTGAGTATTTCCCAGTGACTGAGATTAATTCAGGTATTCCACCCATCACTGTTTCCCTTAGTTCTTCGTCCTGAATATGACAGGCATGTTCAGTCAAAGCTCCTGTGCTCACTCCGCAACAGTGTTGTAATTTGGCAGCAATTAGGTTAAGCATTAGCAGAAGACATCCTGTATTTAGAGACTATCTTGTCCGTTTTGTGGAATCCGTTTTGTATTTCTGTCAGCCATTTTGTTTGCCATGTGCTCGCCATGTGCTCTGTCCTACCTTTCTGTTAACTGCTCTTGAAATCTGCCTAGAGACAAGATATATTTAGCATCTTCCACCTTCGCACATGCTCAGTTGAGCTTGCAGCTGCTGTAGTCTGTAACTGTCAGGATGTGTCCACCAGAATTAGCAAACTGTTAGCTCCTCCCACTTGTTGCCTGTACACTTTCTGTATGACCTTATAAGTACCTAAAACCAGCATTTTGTACTTGTACTGCCTTCATTTGAGCCCCTGTGTGGGTATAAACTGTACGAGCTCCTTCCATTCAGTGTGCTACTTCATACATTACCAAAGGGTGCTGTGTGAATGTAGTTCCACCTCATGAGGTTTAAAAAAACGTTGTACTTTCTATTCCAATTTCTGTGCCAACTTCTATTCTGTTGGTCTGAGGACTCTGTGCAGAGAAGGGAGAACCTGGTAGGTCTTGCTGAGGCTCACCACCACAACAGGATTCAAGCTATACCTTAGTGACAAAACCAAAACTGTTCTGTGTTGCTTGTGTTTCTATTTAGAGGGGATTTGGGCTGGCAGTTCGGGCTGTGGTATTCCTATTGAAGCAAGACCAAGGCTAATTGGCATATGGCTGGTTCTTGTCTAAGGTGGCATGTTGGGCAAAAACAAAATGACTGAGAATAATTCATGCATCCTGCCCAACACGCTTTTTGTTTTTATCAGTGACATGCCTCTTTGTTAAGGTCAGACTCTGGTCTACTTAAATTTTTCTTTCGCTGTCACAAGGGGGCATTCCATGCCACTGCTGCAGTAATTTGGAGGCATTAAAAGACCATTGTAACCTTAAGAATCTGAAATTGGAGCAAATTAGTACAGCAGATGTAAGGAAGGCAAGGGCCCACGAGGTAAGAATAGAACAGTAATCGAGAATAGATCATGTTCCAATTTGTGTGATCTTTAACTGCATTTTTTTTACCTGGTTAGCTGGTGCTCAGTTATAGCTAGTTACTATACTTAAAGTGGAAAACTTCCACATGGAAAAGTACTCTGTCCCTCTCACAGATAATTCCTTTTCTATTTATGTTCAAACAACCCTAAAGAACTCCCCAAGTATAAAAACACTTTCACTCAGCCAACCTTCTGTAGAGTGGGAATAGAAGGACTTATTTTATTCTATAAGCACACAGGCCCACAGCACCACCTCCTGGTGGGAATAGAATATGTTGTTGTTTTTTTTTAACATATGCACAATACCTCACACTGCCCCCTACTGGGGGAGGGTACGAAAAGCACAACTTTTTTCGGATTACAATGTGATTTTGCTTTGTGGTGTTTAACAGTGCCTTTCCCTTTCCCACAGGTGAATATTACATTTGTAGATTTTGAGTTGGAAAGTGGCAAGAATTCCATGTCACCTTGGTCATAGTATTTCCTTAAAACCGATAAAGATCATACTAAAGTATCTAACTATCACCCTATCTCCCTTATTAATCAAGATTGTAAAATTTGCGCAAAAAATCTTGCCACCAGATTGTCCAATATACCTCCTCATTTCATCCACATGGATCAAATAGGGTTTATGTAAAATAGATATTCTGTTAATAACACCAGGATCTTATTTCACATTCTTGAAGCTATTCCTTCATCATCTTCTTCTTCTGGCCTTCTTGCTCTTGATGCTGAGAAAGTTTTTGATAAGGTCAATTGGCAATTTATATTTCACACTTTATCTACCTTTAAGTTCGGTGATTCGTTAATTAAAATGGTTTCGGCCCTTTTCCGCTCCACTTCAGCTAAGCTTTTCTCGCTTTTTTGGGGAACTAGACAAGGTTACCCGTTATCTCCTTTGCTTTTTCTATTAGTCATAGAGTCCCTACTAACCTTTATATGTAACTCAAACGAGATTCAAGGATTAAATAATAAAGACATTAATCTTAAACTGTCTGCATATGCAGATGACATATCATTATTTATTAGTAACCCAGATAGTAACCCAGATATCACTATCCCGAATGCTCTCAGTCTTATACATACTTACACATTTGTCTTTGGATATACCTTAAATATTAATAAATCTGAATTTTTTCCTTGAAAGTTTATTATACCCCAGACATGCCAAATAATACTGACCTTCTCTGGCAAAAAAAGAAACTAAAATACTTAGGCATTCAATTTTTACAGTTGGTTACAATAAACTGTGACTCTTTACTTAAAAAAATGTACAGACAAACTTCATCAATGGTCTCCTTTACATCGAAAATGGTGGGGGAAAATGTAATCTATCAAAATGACTACTGCTCCTCAAATACTTTAGATACTCTAGATACTCTCCATGATTCTTTTACAACTGTCTACTCACTTTATATAAAAAGATAGAAAAATGTCACAATGTATTTGGATAAATAAACCCCTTTGTTATGCTAAACTACAAATTGCTAAAATCAAAGGTGGGTTTGAATTACCAGATTTTGGCAAATATATAAAGCTTTTATATTAAAACCAGGATCCTTATGGTTTAGACAACATGATGCTAAAGATATACCTAAATGACTGCAACTTGAACAACAATTAGATTTTCTTTTCCCTTTGCCAGAGTTATTATCTACGGCCAATTCAAATTTGCTGGTTAACTCCTCACCTAATATCATAGCTACAGAATTAATTTTACATGAGTTTAATTTCAGTCTATTTCAGTCAGGAAGCCTTACATCTAAAAAACTCTCACTGTGGTATAATCTACTAATAAAATTTGACTCCAATATTACATTTTAGAAATCTTGGATTGATGTGGGTATTTTATACTTAAATGATATTTATAGTAACAATCGATATTTAGATTTACAGCATAAATGTTTATGGCCATTAACAGATATTTCTAAATATGAAATTTTATGCAATTATATACTTAATGCTTTTCCGAATGCCATCTCCATAGCCACATTTTCAGACTCTGACCTGTGCTTAACTGCTTTTAGTGGTTCTTCACATCGAGTTTCAAAAGTTTATAACAGACTAAATAATACAGGAGACAATAATTGAATACTTTTTAGTAATTTTTAGAATGAAGAACTTTCCCATTCCCTTTCTGTGTACACCTGGAGGAAAAGTTGGTTATGAAATATTGCTGGCTGGCTTTTACTCTGTATCAAGCAAATACATGTATTTTATTCAAATGTTTATAGACTCCACTTAAGCTGTTTAAAGCTAAACTTTTAGATAATCCATGTGCTGGCATTGTAATATAGTTGATTGTTCTTTGAAACTTTTTATTTGAATGTACTGTTATTTCAGTATTTTGGAAAGAATTTGGAAATGTATTACTACAAAACTTCCCAACTCTGACGTGTTTTCTTATGAATTAATTGTTTGCAATTTTTTTGCATTGTCCTGTAATTTATCTGAAATTCATAGCACAATTTTTGATTTCTTATTATCCTCGGCTACTAAATCAATTACATAAAAACTGGAAAAATGCATATCTTTTACCAGTGCCTACCTGGTGGCCCTGGGTTTCTTTGACTAGACAAGGCGCATATTTATCCATTACTGGTTATTCTACTAATGCCACCTCATTCTAATTGTTTTGGAAACCTGTTGCTTATAATTCTTTGCATACCCATCTGTTAATGTATCTTCATATTGGTTGTGAATTATTCTTAGTTGTTTTATATTTAAGAAGTAGCTATTGCTTGTTCCTTAATTTTAATTTCTACATAGAATTATTTTATGTATATGTATTATTTCATTTTACAGGTATATGCCTATTTCATCTTTACACATGCTCTTGTTTTATGTAACTTTACGGTACTATTTAAAAACAAATCTTAATCTTAAAAATGAATTAATTATTTTGAACTTAAAAAAAAAACTATGTTACACTGTAGATAAAACCACAGCGCTTGCTGGGTTCAGACTATTTGGACAGAATGTAATGGTTAAACCCCAGAAGACTACCTATGGTCCCCTCATTTTTCATTGGCCGGTGGACATTGACCCTGCACTCACCCAAACACCTAGAGGCAGCTCCGGTTGCAGTATGCACTATACAGCATTCCTGTATGTTGCATTTGACTGTAGTCACAGTCGTTTGGCACAGGATTAATGCCAGTACCAGAAGGTGTCCTGTACAATAGAGAATGATTGCCATAATTACTGACAAAACCCTTGCTTGTCATCTGTCTGAACTGCTGTTGGATTCTATTCTGCATTCAGACTATCTTCTTGAAAATGGGGATTTTCGCTTCCCTCCAAACTCTGAATGTGGTAGGTGATGGTAATTGCTGTGCTAGATATCTCAAGTGATGTCAAGTCAGTGTGGGCAACCCTAGGCATGGATTTTGCATTCTGGACCCGCCGGGGTGAAACATGGATCAAGGAAGCTTCTGCACTGCACTCTGTGAGTTTTTGCTTGGCCAAGACCTTTGTTTAGCTCTCAGTTGGCCCGCTTGTGGGGGTGAGGAGTGAGGACAGGAAAATTATGGATAATATGACTCCCCAGGGCCCCTCACTCTACTTTGCATGGCACCTGTCTTCCTGTGTTGTGGACTGGGTGCCCGTTGCTCGCCATGTACTATGAAAAAACTACAAGTACCAGAATGTAAAGAAAAATATTGTTCACACCTGACATGAGGATGATAGAGCAGATTGAGGTCTTTTCATGAGCTCCTTCCATCTGCTATGGGTGTTTCTGATGTGTGCTGCAAGAGATAGAACTAGAGACTTCACAGCAGGAGCTGACTTTTATTTTTTGTTCTAGAATAACCACGACAAGCTGCATCGCGCAGAAAAAAATGTTGTGTGACAACTGAGAATGGGCCAGGACTTTGTCTAGGCACAGTCTCTGATACATCCTTTTTAAAGAAAAGTCAAATTGTCAATTTTATGGATTTATAGTATCTGTTGCAATACTTCCAATGCTTCTGCATTACTTCATATAGATTATATGGAAAATATTGCCTTGAGGGTGAGTTATTATTTAGTGTTTTTCTCACAAACCCATACTAATTAAAATATGACTCTTCTAATTTCTTGGAAAAAGATTTTCATTTGATAAAAATCAAGGATTGGATGTATGTGTTTATGTATGGAGATATGCATAGCGTGAATCTTGACCCAAAGTTACAGAGCAGTAAAAAAAACAAATTTAAGAAATAGTTTAATCAAAACTGTATAAAGGTTTTGAACATATATTTTATATCTCATATCATTTGTATCCTGCCTCTCATTTAGGCACCGGTATTACCACCATTTGTAATAGGAAATTAGACCTGAATGTACCATAATAGAATTTGTTAATCGAACCATTACATCATATCATAATACAATTTAGAACATTAGAATATTGAGCACACCTTTGCAGACAATGAAGTGCTCTGGTCTTCTACGGACCGGTAGACACCTGCAGAACAACATTCTAATGTTGTTTTTCATTCACAGCTGCCGCTGAAAACAAAGGCCTCTTGGGGCTTAAGGGGATTTAAATCCCCTCTGGGGTGGAATGTTCTAATAGCCTTAGAGCCCTCCTAGTGGGGTATAGTAGCCATTAAAGGCTGGCTCCCTTATTAAAGGCCCAAGCCGAAGGCCAGGGCCTTTAATGTTGGAGGGGTCCTTTAATGGCCAGTAGAGCCCGCTAGGCCGGGCTCTAAGGCTATAGTAACTGGGGGAGATTGTCTAAGTTAGAGGTCTTTAAAGCTGTTTCATGTGAACCCCCCTAAACAAAATGTTTTAATGTTGTGGCGGCCTCCAAAACTTCTAAGCAAGAATTGGCAGAAAGGGAGTGGCATGGCTGATGGCAGAGGGTGAGATTTTATGATATAATTTATGGGGTGCTTTTTCAGTAGCTCATAATCTACACTAAATGTGAGACTTATAAAATACTAACTGCATCAAACAAGAACAGATATTGAGCAAAAAACACTACAGGCCATAACTGGAATGTTGTGAGCCTCTTTAACTCTTGGGCCACAGTGCAACTGCAACTGCTGCACTAATGATTGCTGCAGACCTGAGTAGTGGGCTTTCCCCTCTGCCTCTTTCACCTATTCCATACCAAGCCTGGCCATCACTCCAATCTTGAAACCTGCTTTTTACCCCATCAGAAAAAAATGATATCCCACTTGTTGCACCCCTTTCTGCAGGAAGAGTACCCTCTGGCCTAATACTAACAAGGACAATGAGACCCCATGCCCATTTTTTTTAAAGTAAGAGAACCATAACTGTGATGCAGGGTGCCTCTCAGACCTGGGCCCCAGTGCCCCACTATTGATAGCCACAAAAATACATTTTTAAAATCGACTGATTAAGCACAAATATTTAAAGGTTTAAAACAGATACTTTATTTCTCTTATTATTTATATCCTGCCTTGCATTAAGGCACTGGTATTACCATAATTTGTAATAGGAAAGAAGGACCAAATGCACCAGAATGGAAATTGTTAACTGAAGGATAACATCCTACCATAAATATTATTTAACATGTTGAGATTTTCTAAGTGAAAGTTCCAATTGACAGGTAAAATATATTGGGCCCAATTCACAAGGGCAATCTGAGACAAAAATCTAACTTTACGACTTTTGATATTCACAGCCGTCATTTACGAGTCATATCTTTACGTCCGCAGTCGGGCCGTGCTCTCCGCACCCAGGCCGTACCCTCCACACCCGGGCCCTACTCTCCTGCCGTACTATCTGGCTCGGGCCGGATGAAGTGTAACCAATGGGCCAGAATACAATTTTTTACAAAAAGGAATATTAGGAGCGTGTGATACATTATAGAGGAGGTCATGAAAATCCTTTCATCATTGTACATGCAGTCCATGAGTTGCGCTCCCCCTCAGTGTTGACCGTCATGTCACACTACAGTCAACACTGAGGGGAGAGCAAATCATGGACTGAGAGTACTCAAAATCTCCTTCTCTGCTATACACTCATAATCATCTGAACTCTAATCTTAACTAAAAACATGCAATCTCTAAGATTTTACTCACCTACAAGCCGGTCTCATAAGACTGTCTAATCAAGTTGAAGTAAGATATTACATTTATTTGTTTGGTAGGTTCCCAAGGTTTCTCACAATAGGCTTCTCTCTTCTTCCTTCAAACCTACATTATTTGTAACAAGATAAGATACCTGTACTAGTCTGCGCACTGCAGTTATCTTCTTGAATGCACTATTCATTAAAATAGTCCACAACGGTTCAAAAGAAACATCATATGTGAAAGAAGGAAAAAGAACATCACGTTTGACAATTAGGAATATAGTATAATCTAGAAATAAAATGTCCACAATGTTACAAAACAAGATGACAAACAACATTAGCCATTTTAAAATGCTGGGCTACTTTAGCTATAGGTAATCTCAACATGGATTTACTTAATTTCTCTCTACATTATCAATTGTGTGTGAATGCATTAATGTAATATTATTGTAGAAAATTTAGCACAGAAAACTTTTCTAATCTCTCCCTCTGGTATTTCTGTGAATTACCACAAATTTCATTTTCACAAATTGTATTTTGCCCATTACACAGATGTTGTTTATTTTCTCAGCTTGCGTCTGGATTCCTCTAACCTATTGACCTTACAGTACACTTTGTCTTGGACATCATCCATCTAAAATTCTCTTTTCCTCTTGTTGTTGACAGCTTCTTTTCTCCCCTGTTATTTGACCCACCCTTTGAAAAAACCATGTTGATCCCTCATAAAAAGAAATATATACATATCACACAAATCAATAGGATTAGTATTGGGGTTAATATAGTTCAAAGGATTTCTCCTTTAAATACCACAAAACCACTCGCCAGTCTTTGACAATCCTTTTCCTATTACTTCGCAGACACCTATCTCCTCTAAATCCTTCGCTTCATGAAAAATGTCTGTCATATTAGTTATGAACTTGTAAAACTAGTTACTCACTTCAGGCATGTAAGTGCAATATAGTTGTACAGGAAGCATACAACAGACTCCCCCTTCCTTCTACAATATGATGACCAAAGCAAGCCTGTTTTGCAGTACCATCGCTCGTATTACTCCAAACGAGGGGCCCTCTTCTGTTAAGATTACTAGCCACCCCATACATCCCTGGATGGTCACTTACAGCCAGATTCATCATAGTCCCGTTTTGCGAGTCCTTAATAGCGATTATTAAGGAATCGCTATTAAGGACTTGCAAAACGGGATTCATGTACGAATCGCTAAATAAATTGCGATTCCTACACATTCCTTATTTGCGATTAGCAATTTGCTAATCGCAAATAAGGATGCGATTTCAAGGGTGCCAGGGGTGTCCAAAGGACACCCTGTAGCACCCTTGAAATGAAAATGTAGACTGATGTTGCGCACACACATGTCCAAAGGACATGTGTGTGTGTGTAACATACAACAGAGAAAAATGCACAAAAGTGCATTTTTCTCAGTTTTCGCTATTTACCACGAAGTCAGACTTTGCAGTAAATAGCGGCAAAAAATAGCGAAATCGCAATTTTTCAAAGGTTCATGAATAGCATTTAAGGAATCTCAAATTGAGATTCCTTAAATGCGATCGCAATTTGAAAAATCTCAATTATTTGCGATTTTTCAAATTGTGAGTTCATGACCCATTGATGAATTCCAAATGCCATTTTTGCGGGCGCAAACGGCCGAATTTAGTGATTCGCACCGTTTGCACTCGCAAAAATGCTTGATGAATCTAGCTGTTAGATCCTCTTCAGCCAAGTTGCTACTGGTTCCTAACATCTGTAGATCTCGTTGTTTTCTGCCGTTCATTGTCTCATCTGGCCCCTGGACTTTGGAACACTCTGCTAGTTGAATTACACCAGTTGATCAACAAACTCTCTTTTCTTAAGGCATGGAAAGCCTGGCTTCACAGTAACTAGTTTCTATTTTGGTGGTGAGCTGGCTATAATGATGACTGTTCTAGCGCTGGGAGACTTTCGGGTAGCTAGGCGGTTTACAAGATTAGCAGAATAGAGTAGAATAGGTCTACTACCTAACCCTCAGGCTATCAGGTGAGGGGTATTCCTATGCCATGCTTGACCAACAATCACAGTGCCAGCACATTGGATTTTTCTCTTCTCACTGGAGGCACAGAAATGGGGTAACTATATTTTAAAGCAAGGTCTTTGAATGTAACAAAGACACCTGTTCTAGCCCCTTCGCCCATTAAACAAAAAAGGATTAATAGAAATGAAGTGAAAAGAAGCCATGTAAACATATTCTTGACTGTGTTAGTCATGTCCTGCCAGACACAGGAAGTTCATGATATTAGTAAAGTATTCAATTGAATATGATTTGTTATTTTTATAGCTTGTTGATACAACTCAAGAGGCCCTTGTTGAACATTCTACCTCAGTTTTAGAATCTCTAAAAAAAGGGACATTCTTAAGAAAGAAATCAGGAGAAGAAAGTTAAATAACATAGTGCATGGCAGCAAACAGACCTTGTGCTTTCAGGCTAAAGTTGTTAACCATTACCTACCTCTGCCACTGGAAACAGTGACAGTGATTACTGGAGTGGATGTGCTTGCCTTTGCCTTGGTGCTCATAGTTGTTGCTGGGGTGATTGTTGCCCTATGAGTGTTGGTAGGCTTTGCACTGGTTTAGGTTGTTACGCTGGTGGTTGTTGATGGATTTGTGAGGATCGTCACTACGACACTATAACCATAGGGACATATTTATGAGAGAATCGCATCATGCTGGTGGTGGTGGTTGTTGGTAGAGTTTTGGTGATTGTTTTCCTTGGAATGGTGGTGGCCTTTAAATTGGTTTAGGTTGTTACCCTTTTGGTTGTGGATCGATTTGTGAGAATTATCAATACAATACTATAAACATAGGTGCATATTTATGAGAGCTTTGCATCATAATTGCAGCACAGACCGTGGTACATGCGTGACGCAAATCTCTTAGTGAGATTTGTTAAGCCATGCAGAGCCACTTTGCGTGGCTTTGCCTGGCTTCAAAAATCAAGAGTAAGGCAACTCAGCACAAATCGCTGCGTTACTTTACTCTGCACAAGGGAGGCCTCCATCAGGGTTGCGTGGGTGTTTCCACGCAACTCCCATGGTTTTTGATGTATTCCCAGATTTACAAGGACTTGTAAACTTGGGAATGCACCAAAATCTTACGCCTTCGTAGAGAGGGGTAATGTGGAGAAATATTTTTATTTCTCCATTATTTTTCTTCTTTCTATGTGTACTTCATTCTGCAGCACACATAGAAAGAGGAAAAAGCCTCTTAGGATTGTTTTTGTGCAGGAAGGGGTTCCTTCCTGCAAAAAAAAAAAACAATCCTAGATGCAAAGGAGGCACCCTTCCACCATGGTGCAAGGGTGCCTGTGTTGGCGCAAGGCTGCCAAAACTATGCTAGTGCATGGGAAAAGGTCAGGAATTCGTCATATTGGATAAATACAGCGCTTTCCCTGTGGCGCAAGGCAGCGCAGCTTGGTGAATTGCTACGCTGTGCCACAAAAGACATAATTATGACCCATAGTAAGTGCTACACAGGCACACTTAAAAACTGTGATGAAGAGATGAACCTAAGGAGATACAAAAGGAAAACACTGTTTTGCTTTCCAATTACAGAATCACTCTGAGGATGTACATCATTGTTTGGAACGAAACGCGTTGGCTGCTTCTTTTTCTACTGTTGTTATTGCCGATGAAGAACAAAAGAAGGTTTTGATTAGAGAGGTGTCTATGATATTGATTTATTTGTGTTCAGAGTGCTCTCCAAATTTGTGTTTGATTAACTTCATGACTATAGTCTGAGTTACCAGGAGGCTCAAAGTCAAGAAGGAAGTTACTGGGCTTTTACTAAAGAAAATAATACTTTTTGGTTGTTGTAGTCTTGGCTCGCCCCATTGGAACAAAATCAATAACACCAAAGATAACATTCAATTGTTCAATTAAAGCCTAGGACTGGATATATTCTGTCTCTGTGACATTTAGCCCTAAGATAACCCTAAGAATTGTGAACTAGTCATCTGCCTATTAGCACCCACGTTGGGAATATGTATCTATCAAGCGTGAACACACTTTCAGCACTCAAGTTTCTGATGAGGCCACAGGGCTGGCTACAGTAAGTCCATTGCAGAATACTTCACTGCTATATGTGACCCTCATATGTTTGCACCCAGGTCCACATTTACAATTAGCACAACTAATATTGAGGAAGTGAGACACTCTGGAACACATTTTGAGTTTGGGGCCTTATACCAGGAATCATTCTATGCTATACTGAGCTCTCAGGCTCCCCACGTCCACCCATTAGTAGTTCATCCAGTCCAGGTTTGCATTTCCTGGTTTGTAGCATCTTATAGAGTGGGATGATTGAACTACAAGCACCAGAATGCAAATCACAAATCTAGGCTGATGATGTCAGACATGGAACAGGGAAACTTGAGAGGTATGAATTGCTTTTATTGCTCCCCAGTTAAAGGAAACACTTAGACCTGCGACTGGGCTTCTCCTCTCATAGGGTGTGCCAAGGTGCCATATTAGGGCACATTGAGTGTAGTTCCAACTAGCCATGCAATTCCTTTGCAATCTGGCACTTGTGGACCTATTTATTCCACCATAAATAAAGAACTACAAAAAAAGATGTTATCTATCTATATATATAAAAACGAAAGTATGTCTGTTTGTCCTTTATGCATTACTACACCATTCATCCGATCGCCATGAAACTTTGGGAAGTTGTTGAGTACACTTCCGCGAAGGTTTCTGGCAAAAAATAATAAGAAGAATAATAAAAAAAATTGATAAAAGTTGTTGAGGACACTCCCGGGAAGGTTTCTGGCAAAAAATGTTTTAAAAAAAAATTGTTAAATATCGGCCCCCCAGGCCCCCAGGACCCTCATAATCTTTCCAATACTAAACGTTTACAGTTTACGGTGCGACTCGCTTTTGCAATGACCACCAATAAAGCACAAGGACAATCGCTGCAAGTGTGTGGACTAGATTTGGAGAATCCGTGCTTCTCACATGGACAACTGTATGTGGCCAGCTCACGCGTCGGAAAACCTTCTGATTCTTTTGTGTACGCACCAGACGGAAAAACAAAAAATACCGTGTATCCACAAGCACTCGAATAAATAAACAGAATTAAAAAAACACTTTAAAATATTTTCCATATTAAAATGAATAGTTTCAATAAAAATGACACAATGTAAATTGAATGTTATCATAAAAAAGTTTCCTTAAATTTCCTTTCTTCTGAGATCGCAGCAACGCGCAACGGGTAAGCTAGTGTTATATATATTTGTAAAGTGTACTATCGCCTGCAAGGCTATACTGGTGATGAGCAGGCGTGTGTATCTAGCCCTGCCTATGGTAGAGTGGTTAATTGAAAAGCCAGGTCTTCAACTTCTTGGGGAATTCAAGAAAAGAGGAGGAGGTACTGATGTGGAGTGGAAGGTCACGCCCACGCTTTAACAGCTATGTAAGAGAACGTCCGTCCTCCTGATCAGGCTCAGTGTATGCGCGGCATGAGTGCGAGTCGGAGTCCTGCGGAGCGGAGATATTTGAGTTGTTGGTGGAGGCAGATGCGATTGTTCAGGCAGGTAGTGTAGAATGTGTGTGTGTGGAGTTTGAAATAGAGGTGGGCGAGCCAACAGATTGACAGGGAGAGCTGAGCCAGAGGGTCTGGTTTGGATGTTAGAGCTCATGCACCAGTGGAGCCCTGAAAATGTTTGCTATGTAAATCATAGACCAAGCATCACGTAAATTATGAAAAAGTCTCTTCAAAATAGTTTATTTCTTTATCATGTGGAAGCATTGACTTTAACGCGTCACATTAAAGCGCTGCACTGAGAAATACTTTATTAAAAGTGATAATTTTTAAACAGGAAGCTTTAGTGAACTAAGAGACAAGATAATTGTCATGTAAACCCTGTACTGGACCAGATTATTATAGAGTACATTTCGAATGTTAAGGCTTTGTTTACCTTTCAGCAGTTTTTATATAGCGCAAATTCAACCCAAAGGAATTGAAGGGCCCGATTCAGAGAACTGACTTAAGACAAAATCCTAAACTTACTACTTTTGATATTCACAGAAGTTAGGATTTTGTCTTAAGTTTGTCTTAAGACAGACTTAAGACAGACTTAAGACAAAATCCTAACTTAAGTCTGTCTTAAGTCTGTCTTAAGACAAACTTAAGACAAAATCCTAACTTCTGTGAATACCAAAAGTAGTAAGTTTAGGATTTTGTCTTAAGTTAGTTCTGTGAATCGGCCCAGAAGGGCTTTACATATATACCAGTTAGACTGCGGAAGGGCACTATTCATTGTTTATAGGGGTGGAAAAATATACCAGATTCACAGGATGTTGAGCAGACGCAGGGACCAAAATTGACATCTATGGCCCTAACATAACATACAGGGTACGGGATGGGAGGGAGACAGATAGAACCCACATGGAATCTCACTTCTTTATGGGCTTGAGGTTCCAACAGGACATCAAGATGACCCAGAGTCAGGCTTCAGGCTTGAGAATGGCTTGAGCTTTCAGTGGCTTGCCAATTGTAGCTTTAAAGGAGCGTGTTTGTGTATCTGCAGCCAGTGGGGCTCCCCAAGGTGTCGTGTGATGCGGGTTCTGCATGGGACGGTGAGTCTGGCTGCTGAGTTCTGGATGGGTTGTAGTCTTCTGGTGAATTCCTTGGTGATACCAGCACAGAGGATGTTCCGATGGTCACGCTTGCTGGTGACTAGGACATGAGTGACAGTTTTTATAGTGTTGCTTGAGAGCCATTTGGAGACCTTCCTCAGCATCTTCAGAGTGTGGAAGCAGGATACTGTGACAGCGTTGACTTGTGTGGTCATGTGCAGTTTGCTGCTTAGGATTATTCCGAGGTTCGTAGTAAGGGTGCTTGGTGTGGGTCCGAGTTCGGCGGGCCACCAGTTGGAGCCACACGGTGAGGTGTTCTTGCCGAAGCTCCTTACTTGTCCTGTCAGTGTTGAGCTTGAGACAGTTGGCTTTCATCCAATTAGTGACTTCAGCCATGCTGACGGTGAACTTGTTTCATATGTGTTGGAGTCTTGTATGAGACAATGTTGTTGGCGTAGAAGAGGATGTTGATGTTGTGTGCACAAATTACACTGGCCACAGGGATCATGTATACACAGTGGAGGAGGCACAGACCTGGGAAACTTGAGATCTCTACCCTAGAATGCACCCTACAATAACACCCTCTCCTCCTGTGTGATCTGTGTATTTTTGATTAATTTAGTGTTTATGGGTAAATAATCCCTGTGTGCGTGGCTCTGCGTTCGCCTGTGAGCGAGGATCTAAAAACAGAAGCAGTGATTTTGAGGATTTCACATGAAACCTCATGTTTTGCACCCCCCAAGAAAGGCTTCGGTACCCAAAGGGGATGAGGGAGAGGACGGCTCCAGCTGTGATTGGCTGGACAGACTCAGCGCTTGGTTACCTTAGAGTCCAAGAGATAAAGCTGGTTTGCTGAGCAAATATCAAGATGAGAAACAGAGACAAACAAGGAAGAGCTGATAGGGAAAGTGTGGGGAGAGAGATCCGGGGATACAAGGGCGAAGAACAGGGTTGAAAATAACCCCACAGTGGGAAAGATGCCGGGCCGAGCCTGTCGAACTGGGGTTCACAGATCTCTCGTTGAATACTGAATGATCTCATCGGGAGTGAAAAGAGGGGTGGGTTGGAGGGAATAGGGCAGTGAGAAACGTAGTGAGGATGAGAGCAAGGAGAGGTGAATGGAGACACCTGAGCTAGGTTAGAGAAGTGAAGGGATTCGGAAAAGGAAGGAGAAGGGGGGAGCGAGAAGGAGGGACAGAAACTAGAGAGACGGGAGAGAGGGTGAGAATGCCACAGGGAGACCAGTGCAGGCAGAGAAAGAGGGGCAGACGAGAAGGGGAGAAGAGTGGAGCTTCAAGAGGGGAGACTGAGCTCTAAAGGTAACCGAGGGGGTGGGGGAGGGGAGGGAAGATGGAAAGGGGCGAGAGAGAAAGAGAGAGGTAGCAGAAAGAGAACATAATGACTGGGGCAAGAGAGGGGTAAAGGGATCAGACATTGAGGCAAATAGGGAGTGTGAATGAAACGTGAGGAGAGGAGAGGAGAAAGAAAGCAAGGGAGAAGAGATGCAAAGTGTCTCTGGGTGCGGGGAATGAACGTGGGGAGTGCAGAGAGGGGAGGAAGGAAAGATAATGTATCAGATACCAGCTGTAAAAAGGTTTATTCAGCACTGTTCTTACAAATGTAAACACCTCGAGAACTAGGTCCTCACATGATCTCATGTCTGCAGGACACCATGTCTCCGGTCCTGGGCTGTCTGATAGCAGCCGCTTGCATTCTGGTACGTATAACCATGCTTCACAAAGAAACCAACTGGACTACAACCCCCACAATGCACAATGCACTTTTTTACAACTATAAATGCAAGGCTGGGACTGGAAACATGGTATCTGGTTAGCCGCTCCTACACGGTAACATATCTGTTCCATCACATGACACTGTGTCTCATCATTTTTAACAAAAAATCTGCTTATACCTTGACGCACTGGTTTACACATTTAGGTCTGAATGGGTTTTTGCAGCCCCACTGTAAATCCTTATTTTGCGAACGACCTATTAGTACATAGGTAAGTTTGCAAAAATATAAATGCTGGTGGAAAAAAGTTGGCGCACTATTTGCGAGCACTTTTTTGCTACTAGTATAAAAGTACATCTGTCCTTAAGTTTAATAACTAAGAGCCAGATGTGCATCTTGGAAGTAAAATCAAAACATAAATAGGCATACCTCTTATATTATTCAACATTCATTTATATTCTCCATAAATATGGAAATGTTGTTCCAAAATATGAATGAATTGTTGACACATATCCAGCTAAGAGATGATATACCTCTTACAGTTCAATATATTATTGTTGATAAGTTACACTTATTATCACTTAATTATGATTGGACCAAATTAACTTAGCCGAAATCTGCCTGCTGGGCCTCTACTCTAGGCGACCAGAGAGAAAGGCATGAAAGGTTAATGGAGCTTGCTCTGGGTATTAAGTGCAGAGACATGACATAGTGAGACACTGGAAATCCCGGAGGGCCACCACACAACCTGTGGAAGGCAGAGGTGGTGAGATGGCTGATGGTTGAGGAAGTGATCCTAAGGACTGAAGAGATTGGAAGCCAACACAAGGAGATGATGGACGGAGCGCTGAAACTTTTCAGACACTCACCCCATCACAGATATGGGTTGAATCCATCATCGCTCTTTAGCTCACTTTGCCACCTCAGTTTAGACCCATTAATATGCAAATCAGTCTTGACCCTGTGCCTCATGGGAACAGTCCAGCCGAAACCACCAAGCCAGGTCTTCCCTGAACCGGAAACAAGCATCCTGGGACCGGTTTCTGGGTAACACCCTTCATCAGCCAGGCTAGCTTGAATCCAGGAAACAAGCATCCTGGGACCGATTTCTGGGTAACACCCTTCATCAGCCAGGCTAGCTTGAATCCAGGAAAAAAGCATACTGGGACCGGTTTCTGGGTAACACCCTTCATCAGCCAGGCTAGCTTGAATCCAGGAAACAAGCATCCTGGACAACCCTGGCTGAGCACTAGCCTGAGGTGCTTTCAGCCTTTCTTGAGGCACAGGATGAGGATGGCCTGCCCGACTCCGCCCCCGAGGCATAATACCTTAGGGCGACTATTGAGGTATTGAAATGATAGTGTGGGCACTGAGACGCCACCCGCTGAGACTCCTCCACCCCCTCAATGCAACATCAGTGAACCAGTGGGGGAGGGTGGACATTGAGGCCAGAGACATTCAGCAATTACTCCTTCACAGGCCGGACTAGTTCACCATTGACTGTTACCAGCTTAACACCAGCTTTGTTGATAGCAGACTATAAGTGGCACGACTTGATGATTGGCCGGTCACCCTACAGAACCCTGAGATACCGTATAGATCACTCTTGTCATCCTGTAAACACTGATGACTCCATCAGCCTTTGAAACTGGTACTTTTGTGTAACCATGCCTTTATACTTGCTGGGATGTGACCACATGTACAAAATATAATAAAAACATATGGAAAACAAAACACAAGGTTGGTTACCCTTGGAATTTCCTGTACCGAGTCAGGCAAGGGCCAAAAGGGTTCAGTCGTGGAGATAAATGTGGTGTGCTGCTGTCTGGCGCAGCACGATTGGGCTGAATTACTACTATGCGGTTCACAATGAGAAAGGCCTAAATGCTGAACAATGAGAGTTGCAACAGGTTTATGCCTAGCCCCCTGGATTACAAAGTTAGGGGGTCAGCCCCTCTCAAACCTTCAAAAGGGCAGATTGATACAAGGATAAGAAGGCTTACTAGATCATCAGCATATTAGGAATTCCAGTAGATAAAACAAGCCCCTTACTGGTCCATCCAGACCTCTTCTGCAAAGCACTATCCTTACAATGGGCCATATGTATCAAGGCCAAATGGGTTCGCGAACGCCGAAATTCGCAGAATTTCGGCGCTTGCGAACTCATTTTTGCAAAATGGTATGTATGAAAGAATTTGGGTGCAAAATAAGGAATCGCAAAATTTGCGATTCCTTATTTTGCAATTGCATTTAAGGAATCGCAAATTTTGCGATTCCTTAAATGCAATGTATTAAGCAAAAAAATATTCCAAAATGCCCTTAAGGAATCGCAAATTACCACCAACTTCTAGTGACGCACATACATGCCTTTAGGGCATATATGTGGACCACATGTGCACCCATACTTATTTCTGGGGTGCAACAGGGTGTCCTTTGGACACCCCTGCACCCTTGAAATTATTCTCAATTTCCGATTAGCAAATTGCGAATCGCAATTTGAGAATAAATTCCCATTCCTTCCTATGGGCCAGGAGGCCCATAGAAATGAATGGGAGGGTATTCCTTAAATGTGAATTTGCAATTTGCGAATTCGCAATTAAGGAATATCAAGAAATCGCTAAAAAATTGCGATTTTCTTGATACATACCAATTAGCGATTCTGAAATAGCGATTTCTTAAAAATCGCTATTACAGAATCGCTAATTGGTATCTTATTCTTAATACATATGGCCCAATGTGCGGTATTGAACACTCTGCAAAGTCGCAACCAGTCTCCCTCTACTGCGCTCTCAATTAGATATCTTCTCCAAACCCCAGTAGAAACCCCCTGTGCAAAGCCCGACCCCAACTTTCTCTGCAAAGTACCACACAGATCTCCACCTACCAAAGCAATACCCTTGCCTCAAGGCACAAAGAACAGCTCAAACATTCTTTACAAAGACCCATCCAGACACTATTCTGTAAGACTTTATTTAGGACCCTCTCTAGACCCCGTTCAGACCCCTTATCAAAGCATCCCCCACCCTGCTAAAAACACAATCTAAATCCCTGTTCACATGTCCATCTAAAACACTTCTGCAAAGTACAATTGTTGCATCTTCTCTAAAGCCACAAACAGCAACCATCTTCAGCCTCCCACCCAGACTCCAAAGCCACAGCTGAAAGCTATATTGTCACAACTCTACAAATCTCTCACCACACACCATTTCCGAAGTCCAGTCCAAACATTCCATACAAAAGCTCATCTACACCTCTTCTGCAAAGCACCTTCCTGACAAACCCTCCAGAGCCCAAGACAATCCCTTCTGCAAGCACCTCCATATCACCTCTGCAAAGACCTACCAGACCCATCTACAAGATCATAATTCAGAAAACCCCATTCTACCCAACTCAGCAAGCCCTTATTCAAGCATCCTCTCTAAAGCATGATACAACATCTGGAAACAGCCATCCAGGTCACCTCTAACACAGATTGTGTGCCCCTTTGAAGACCACAGTACTTATCAAATCCTAATTACTCTTGCCTTTAAAATGGCTGCTCCATTCTCCCGTCTTGAAATTTCCACCCCCTCAGGAAAGCTCCATCCAATCCCATTAATAAGTTCAATCAATTTCCTATTGTTTAAAATGACCATTCAGTCATAATATCCTTGAAATTCCCATCCAAGCCCTTCCTAAACATCTTATTCAATCCTCTCCTTGCATGCCAAAGGCAATGCCAAATCCCTGTTGAACCTAATTTACCCCTACAAGCAATCCTACATCCTCACTGCTCAAAGCAGCGGAGAAACTGCCGGAGCACTATATACAAACCATGGATACAAAATATTATAAGGGGTCAAGGTTGCACAAATCAAGGTCAGGCACTGATGAAGTCAAAATCAAGAAAGAGTCATTACAGGGTCTTAAATGATAAAAACAGATATTGACCCCACAGCTTGGGATAGCTGGGAATTAAAGGTTTGGACAGGCTTCCACAGATAAAAGTCTACATGAAGCTTAATGGTCTCAATTTTAATTGGATTAATGGGATTAAGGCTAGACCAGTTGCTATTTGGCATTTTTATAGAATTCATTAGTCCATTAGTATTCCATAGCACTTCTATGAGTGTACGAAGGAAAAAGCAGAGTGTACACATTGCGCTAACATGAGTGACAGACACACTGTCATGGAGGACTGATTTCCACTTTGCATCTACTTCATGTCTTCCCCTGGGTGCACATGTCCTATTTTAATATTATGTACAAGTCCAGTGAATATCTGGCAAGCCACTCTTGCCATGTTCCCCTTACAATGGAAGTAACAGGCTGGTTAGAAACTGAATTCAGCATAAAATGTTGATGTGACGACATAAAATAATCCAATTCCAAACTCAGAAAGAAATGCATTCATCAATGAATGATGGTTCAAGCTTTCCTTCGGTGCTATTAGGATGGCAGACACCAGGCAGCTTGAACCTTTGACTGTTTTGGCATGCCCCCATTTCTGAAGGTTTAATTTATAGTTCAATATTGTTTGCATCACAGAAGGCTTGAATGAGCTAAAAAGGTCTAATAAATTCAACAATGTTCCAAACAAGGAGCCACAAAGTATACCTTGCCCGACACCCCACACATTCTTATGATGTCCCTGGTTGCACCTGTTTGAATAGGAATCTAATATGAGTTGTGTTAAAGAAAGTGATGTAAAAAAGTGAAGAAATGGTAGATTGGGAGAATGGGAGATGTAGTGAGTTGTGACAGATATAATTTACCATACTGGTGTGAATTAGTGGAGAGTTATGGGTTTTGGAAAAGGGTGCTAGAGAGGCCAGAGTTGTACTGACAGAGATCTAGTGTTTGAGCAAACACTCTCCTGCAGGTCATCCTGCAGATGTCCCCCTGTGCATGTCTGGTGTTGGACTCACCATTCCCCTCATCCACCAAACTGTCCCACATTTGCCTTCTCTAGCTCATGGTTGTTGTCTTGACCAGGGTTCCAAACACTTGTGGTCAACCTTAATTATCGCATCCACCCCAACAGTTAATTCATTTTCAGAGCATCTAGGGGCACTTCTTCCAGCCATTTTTATAAAGTTGCAGCCAGGAGCTACACTGCTGGTGTTTTGGGCTATGAATTGTAACCAATTTATGTGGCATGAGGAGCGTGTTTGTAGCAGGAGCTGCACGTGAAATGTTTGAGTTGATGTAGAGCAGGTGTTTGTTGACATGTGCGTCCTTTAACGTTGTTGGGGGCAAATGAAGGAGCACTGAGGCCATACCCTAAATATGGCAGGCAGAAATCTGTCAGCCTGACAGACGGATAAGTGCCTCTATGTCAGAAAAACAACAGTACTTCTACCAGACTCTAAAATCAGGTCGTATGTTTTGTTCATTTGTGCCTTCATTACGTGCAAGTTTGAGGCAAAACGACAATGTTATTTTACATTTTAATATTGAAAACTGATTGTTAGGTTTCTTGCACTTCCTGCTGCCCGTGCCCAGCATTCTGTGTAAGTTAGTATGGGAAAGCATAAACTACTTTAGACTATGTGAGATCTGGTATTTTTGACTTCCCCAGTGGATATATTTAAAGTCCATGGTCTACAATAATTTGACCAAGATTGTTGCTACATTCTTGAACACGAGATGGCAGTGCAGGACATGTTTTGATAGTTGAAAGCCGTACTGCCTATGAAACTATATGGGCTTTCGCAGCACAGACAGTAAGCCACTGGGGGGTTATTTACAAGCCACTTGCGCCGCCGTTACATCACTTTTTCTTATTTTAAAAGTGACGCACCGGTAGCGCAAGGCAAGGGTCTTCTAAAAAAGTGTCTGATGTCCTCTGTTGTTGCTCTGTCCTGTGCACTGCTCATTGACGCCTGTCCTTTATAATACTTCTGTTATATTCACACGAATATAACGTAGCCGTTGAGATACGGGGGTTTGAGTCATAGTTTTCTGCTGAACGCTCTGAAGTTCGTAACTTAAAAAGATCATGAGCCCTATTCACAAAGTCAGAAAGTTCCCGGCGGAGGTCACCGCCTCAGTCTTGTGGTGCCGTAGCACGGGGCAGGGAGTGCCTAGGCCGCAGAGTGGGGCCTAACCTTGACTTAAATGACTGCACACAGACTCCTGCTACTGGTAGGGGCCGAAGACCACGAGCGGTCTCGCGCCCAGCGGGCCCGCCCTCGGGGTGCATTGGTGCATGCGTGCGTGGGTACGTACGTGTGAGCGTGCCTGCGGGTGTGGACGAGCCGGGTGGCTCCGTCAGTACAAGTCTGAACCTGCTTCCACAAATGTTTGCGGTTCAACAACATTTCCAGTTGGGTGACTTTTGTGGCTGGCTTCTACTCTAACTATATTTAGTTCTTTTTTCCCCATGTGAAAATACTTTTTACTTTGGCGTAAAACCTTATCCCTGATCCTCACCGGAATCTGACATCCAGTCGAGCCCTTGATCAAAAAGTAAGCAACTGAAAACATCTCTCTGCACAGACAATGTGCGATTAGCAGCAGAAATAAATAGATATGGGGATGGGACACCCCATAAACACCCTTTGAATGTATGCACCTGGTTATTTAAGGAGACAGGCTCTATGAGGATGTGTAAAAACACTCAACTCTTCTAGCAGGTTACATAAATGCTTTTGGTATTTTGGGAGTGTGGCTTAAAGGATGGAATTGTAAAAGCTCATGCATAGGATATTCTGAAACTTGGAAAATCCTTCTATGAAAGTACATGCACCTGTTTTTATTAAGTAATCTGAATAATCCAGATCCTCGGGCGCGCCTCATTGTTCGATATATAAATACTTGTGAACATAGGGAGAGGTCCTTCTGTATAGATATGTGGCTACGCCCAATCCTTAGAAAAAACTCCTATGTATGTACATGGATAATCATAATCCTTGGTTAACCCTCCTATAATACAGCATGACTATTCCTGACAATTAGGAGGGCCTCCTAAGAAGGTATATGAATATTCCTCATCCGCACTTGGACTTCCTATGAAGGTACGCACATACTCCTAATCCATGGTTGGCCCTCCTTTGAACGTACATGGATTATTATGATCCTTGGTTAACCCTCCTTTAACCTCATAGATGCTAGTAAACATCCCTCCCCAGTGCTGCGCTGTCCATTGGAACTAGTGCTGAATGGACGTCCAATGGTCGTGCGCAGCACTGGGGAGGTAGTGCTGCCGTCGGCCAACGCACCGACGCAGCACTTAAGGGGATAACACAACATGACTATTCCTGATCCTTAGGAGGGCCTCCTAAGAAGGTATATGAATATTCCTCATCCGCACTAGGACTTCCTATGAAGGTACGCACATACTCCTAATCCATGGTTGGCCCTCCTTTGAAGGTACATGGATAATCATGATCCTTGGTTAACCCTCCTATAACACAGCATGACTATTCCTGATCCTTAGGAGGGCCTCCTAAGAAGGTATATGAATATTCCTCATCCACTCTTGGACTTCCTATGAAGGTACGCACATACTCCTAATCCATGGTTGGCCCTCCTTTGAAGGTACATGGATAATCATGATCCTTGGTTAACCCTCCTATAACACAGCATGACTATTCCTGATCCTTAGGAGGGCCTCCTAAGAAGGTATATGAATATTCCTCATCCGCACTTGGACTTCCTATGAAGGTACGCACATACTCCTAATCCATGGTTGGCCCTCCTTTGAACGTACATGGATTATTATGATCCTTGGTTAACCCTCCTATAACACAACATGACTATTCCTGATCCTTAGGAGGGCTTCCTAAGAAGGTATATGAATATTCCTCATCCGCACTAGGACTTCCTATGAAGGTACGCACATACTCCTAATCCATGGTTGGCCCTCCTTTGAAGGTACATGGATAATCATGATCCTTGCTTAACCCTCCTATAACACAGCATGACTATTCCTGATCCTTAGGAGGGCCTCCTAAGAAGGTATATGAATATTCCTCATCCACTCTTGGACTTCCTATGAAGGTACGCACATACTCCTAATCCATGGTTGGCCCTCCTTTGAAGGTACATGGATAATCATGATCCTTGGTTAACCCTCCTATAACACAGCATGACTATTCCTGATCCTTAGGAAGGCCTCCTAAGAAGGTATATGAATATTCCTCTTCCACACTTGGACTTCCTATGAAGGTACCCACATACTCCTAATCCATGGTTGGCCCTCCTTTGAGGGTACATGGATAATCATGATCCTTAGTTAACCCTCCTATAACACAGCATGACTATTCCTGATCCTTAGGAGGGCCTCCTGAGAAGGTATATGAATATTCCTCATCCGCACTTGGACTTCCTATGAAGGTACGCACATACTCCTAATCCATGGTTGGCCCTCCTTTGAGGGTACATGGATAATCATGATCCTTGGTTAACCCTCCTATAACACAGCATGACTCTTCATGATCCTTAGGAGGGCCTCCTGAGAAGGTATATGAATATTCCTCATCCGCACTTGGACATCCTATGAAGGTACGCACATACTCCTAATCCATGGTTGGCCCTCCTTTGAGGGTACATGGATAATCATAATCCTTAGTGAACCCTCCTATAACACAGCATGACTATTCCTGATCCTTAGAAGGGCCTCCTAAGAAGGTATATGAATATTCCTCATCCACACTTGGACTTCCTATGAAGGTACGCACATACTCCTAATCCATGGTTGGCCCTCCTTTGAGGGTACATGGATAATCATGATCCTTGGTTAACCCTCCTATAACACAGCATGACTATTCCCGATCCTTAGGAGGGCCTCCTAGGAAGGTATATGAATATTCCTCATCCACACTTGGACTTCCTATGAAGGTACGCACATACTCTTAATCCTGTTCTGCAAAATTTCAATTTTTGTGCCTCATAATTTTCTAATCCATGCTGCAATATCCTAGGGTGGGGGGTCTGCCTTGGGCTGGGGTGATCAGTAGTATATATTAAGAAGCCTGTTAGCACTACAAAGGTTTTACAGCATTTGTGGACTGGAGCATGATGAAAGAAAGCCATTTCAAAGAATATCTTTTTTTTATTGCCTCATTCATCAAATTAGGTTGATAACTAAGGTGATAATTGTTTTATTACTGGCCCTTTATAAGGAGCCAACAAGCAACAGATGGTTGGCATACATAGTGTAGTAAAATTAGTGCGAGCCATACAGATGGAGGAATCTCTGAAGGTCACTATGGAGTGTCAGAAAGATATGCAAAAGACAAATCACCAGGAATCGCTTGTTGAGGCAGAATCAGGTGAGGTGGCCTCCATTGCAAGGGCAGAGATAGAGCCTCTAAGAAAAGAGGTGGCAACACTGCATTGGCTGAACTGTATGACAAAAAACAAAGGTTGTACTCTGAGGAGTTCACCGATGAAGGTCCTAAACCAGTGCTTAATGTGTGCCGGTGGTTTCAGGCGCTCGGCCCTGGCACCTTATTGGCAGCACTGGCTCTAATGACACTCCACCACATGGTGGCGCTGTCTTTTTCATTTTGAGATGAGCACAACGAGCATGTTTATTAAGTCAATATACATTGAACATGAATAATACCAGCCTCCCATGTCATTATTATAGCTTTGTGTGGCCTGAAATAGTCTGAATTAGCACACTTGTAGGAGTGCCATGGTTAGGTGTTATGCTGGTACCACCAGTGGCAGCACTGGCAGGGTATGGGTAGAGCCGGCTGCAGTGGCCTTCTGAAATTTGCCCTGGTACTTAGGTTTTTACATATGAAGCACTGTCCTCAAACAAAATACATACAAGGGCATCGGTTGGTGGATGCGACATCTCATATTAGAGTGGAGAAGCGTGGCTCAGTGGTTAGAGGCGGCAGACCCGGAAGCTGAGATTGACCGTGGACCAGGGTTCGATTCCCCGCCTCGGCGGGTCTCGGGCTCAAAATTCCACGGACTCGACAATTCTCGCTCTGGTGCCTACTCAACTCACCGGGTCACACTCTGCGACTCTGGGCAATAGCTTGCTTAATCTCCACTACGGCCCCTCGCGGCGGGATGCCTGGCTTTCACCTTGTGGCCACCCTGCTGTGGTTTCTCACAGGGGAATACCAGGACGGGTTCCCTAAGCAAGCGCCGGGACGCTTACGGGCAGCTGTGCGCTTTACAAGTCCAGCACATTTACATTTACATTTACATATTAGGGAACTAATGACGATCAGGAGAAGCCACAGCAGAAAGAAGAAGGCTTCTTTGCACAACACGCGGCTGCCCAGGCAGATTTGCTTCAGCTCCATGATAGAGTGAACTATTTCATTCTAAAGAAAATGGAAAGACTCAGAGAAATTATCATTTCCAAGGTATTTATCTAAAAGGTATCCTCTGGACCAACTTGAGGTCAACTTTCCCCAGGTGCCAAAGATGAATACTATTTTGTCCAACATGCCGTCCTTTTTATTTTTGGTTTCGGAGGAGTCATCCAATCAGGATGTGGTGGACAAGAAGGTAGAAAGTGCCTTCAAATGGAGTTATTCGGCATCACATTTTGCGATAAGAGCTAATTCCTATTCGGCATATGCTTCGGAGGTATTGTTGAAAGACTTTCAAATACTGTTTGATTGTTTTGGAGAAAGTAAAGATCTTTTGGAGGATTTGGGGCCAATGGAATTTCTTGCCCAGTTTTGGTCTGACACTGCTTTTGACTGCTTGTGGGAAGAATCCACAGCATAAGGGGCTTCAATGGCTGGTAGGAGGCTACTGCGGCTCAAATTATGGAAGTTGGGACAGTTGCAAAAATCTTTAATTCATCACCTTCCATTTTTGGAGGACAAATGATTTGATTCTCAGCTTGATGAGATGGTAATAAAATCACAGGTTGAAAGGAAGATGTTGTTTCCATCTTGAGTCTGTGTTGCAAAGAAATTATTTTTTTCTTCATAAGAAACCGGTACATGGTTTGCAAGAGATGAAACACCCTTTTTGAGGTGGAGCCCAAGGTTAGGGGGATATGATCTTCTCAAAATCCCAAACACAGTCTGACACTATGCACCCTAGTAGATTCGAGGCAATAGAAGTCTGGCTGAGGGATTTTCATCCAGGATGGGTCAGGATAATATGACTTGGAGGTAGAAAGTGAGGATATGTCATAGGGTCTTCAAAGCATCTTCCAAGGCATTATTTTTGGAGCACCCCGGTGCCAAAGACCACTGCAAGGCAACAAGCATTGCTAAAGGGAGTACAGTCATTGTTCCTGAAAGCAGCCTTTAGCAGCACCTGAGGTTTCCGATTCAGAAACACTGTTTTCAGTTCACTGCACCCCCTTTAGTCTGTCTTAATTCCAGACGGTGTTTACGGAAGGGACTTGCAGCAGTCGTTTCGTTTTTCCAATTTTAAAGTATTTGATTGTTTCCTTATCTCGATGACTGGTTGATATTTGACTCTCCTGTTTTTTAAGGTGGAATCCAGTGTGAAGGAGCTATGCTCCTGTCTGCAATCTCTGGGCATCATCGTGAACTATCAGAAGTTCAGTCCAACACCAGAACAGGTAAATACATTTATTGGGCACTCATAGACATATAGAAGGGGCAACACGTGTTCTTGCCGGAGAGCAGGATTCAATCATTACAAATCACAGATAGTGTTGCTTCGGGTGGCGACAACCAGGCCTTGGCTACAAATTCAGGTGTAGATGTCCGCAACAACTGCTGTAGTCCCTTGGGCACGCCATCATTTGAAACCAGTGGTTTATCATGTACTGGATCATTGGTCCTCAGTGACACAGGAATATGAGACTCCGATTCCCGTCACAAGGGAGCCGAAAGCTCACTTACAGTGGCGGTTGAGTCATAACATTTGATGCAAGTGCATGGAATGGTTAGATGAAAAGGGAAGTGTCAGACAAGCTCAATTCCTCGAACTGTAAGGAGTTGATGGCAATATGGTATGCAAATCATAGATCTGCTCCACGCATGCAGAATACCTTGTGGTGATAAATGGTGACAGCCTACATGAACAGACAAGAAGACACAAGGAACAGGAATTTGGCAAAGATAGTCTTGGAAATGTTCACATGGGCAGAGGTTCAGCTGTGAGAATTGAGAGCAATGTATGTTACCGTGGTTCAGAGTAGCTGCAATCTATTAACTCAATCCTATATCATCTGAAAAGGGACGTCTTCCAGTCAACAGTGGAAACATTCTGGAGACCATGGCTGGACCTATTTGCCTCCTCAAGCAATATCCTTCTACCTCACTTCTGTTCAGAGACCTAGCATCAATGTGTGGGCAGTGGACACAATGCTGTTTCAGTGGATGTCTGGAAATCTCTTTGTATTCCCTTCGATACTCTTCTTCCGAGGGCATTGCAGAAGCAAGCCGGTGCGAGTAACCCTGGTGACTCTGTTTTGGCCTGGGCAGCCCCTATTCCCATTGCTGAGCACATATTCAGCTTCCTCTTCAACCCTCACTATTTCAATTTCCATCTCTATCGGTAGCACAGTTGAAGACTTTGTGTCTCATGGCTAGGAGTTTGAACAGCAGGTGGTAACAATCAATATTCAGCCTTGTAGGGAGCTACTCTGGAGCAGTACGCAAGGCACTGAAAAAACGTCAAAAGTTGGTGCCGAAAGAAGGAGGTAGATGCAAGGTCTTGAGACCAATTCCTTATAATAGAGTTTTAAAGAAATGGCTTAGTGTTAGGCCTATCCCTGTCAAGCCAACAGCCAAGAGGGCAGAGGTTAGGGTTATCAGAGAACTATATGGAAGTATTTCAAAATCATTCCACTAATTTTCAAACTATTGAAGAGTTTTAGGTTGAAGATGCCAGTGACCCATACTTCTACGACTACCTAGGAATTGTCTGTGGTTTGCGAGGGATTATAGGAAAGCCATTTGAACATTTGGAGTCTGCAGACATGGCTGCAGCCTTGGCAAATGTGACTTTTTTGCTGGCCTAGACGTCAGCCAAGAGATATGGGGAGCTAGATCTATAGTGACTAATTACCTATATCTAAAGTTCCTTCCCAACAGAATGGTGATGAGACCTTATTCTAAGTTCAGACCTCAGGTGCAGAAACAGTTTAATTGATCACAAAAGGTTGTCTTGCCAATGATGTGGTAAACTCAGGTGTTCCTGAATCCATAGACATCAAGAGAACACTGGTGAGTTATTTGCATAGAAAAAAAGAGTTTTCTCCTTCAAACACTTTATTTGTCGCTCATGGATGGCAAATAAAAGAAATCGGCAACTACAACTTTGAGTGGGGGATATACCAGGCCATGACTCTAACTTATCTTAGAGCTGGGTGTGTTTGCCAAAAAGGCAGTTTCTGTATCCTGGGTGGATATAGCTGGTATGTCTCTACAGGAGATACATAGGGCTGCCACTTTGTCTCTCTGTAACACTTTTGTAGCACATTATAGGTTAGAAGTGAATATAGACGAATTCTTTGAATTTGCTAAGGAGGTGTTGAAAGCTGCAATTAAGTAATTGTTGGCAATTTCTGTGTCCTATTGGAGTGGATGTATTTTGCAAAAAAGTGTTTGTATGTGACATGTTCTTGGTGCCTGTGAGGTTTGTTTATATCCTGATATATTATGACTGAGACCAGAAGTGATGATGAGGAGGTAATAAACCTATTACTTATAGGTGATCTTACTCTGAATCAGAAGCTCCTCGTCCCAGTCCAGTTCTCGGACCTCCCTTCCATCTTGGCACGGTATACAACGTTGACAACGCGAGCTTTACAACGAAGTACCATTACCACGCTGTTATAACAACAAAAGTTGTTACAACAAATTGCGCTGGGTGGCGCTCAAGGATAATAAATGATTTAATTTACTATCCCAACACCTTCCTTACTATCCACGGGGACTGGTGTTGGAATAATAAATTATATTTTTTAAATTTGCGCATCCCCAACGCAAGTCGTTGTAACGACTTGCGTTGTTACAACCGCGCTGTAATGGTACGCGTGGTAATGGTACGCGTGGTATTGACATACATCCCTTGGCACTGATAAATTTGACTTTTGAAGACAAGAAGTGCCTGGGGGCAAAGAGGATCCATTTGAGCAGTCTGGGAAATAGAAAAAAGACTACTCTTTGGGAAATAATGGGCATGGGAAAATGCAGGCGATGTGTACACCCTCCTATTATATTATGACTGCGACAAAGATCTCTTGATTCGGAGTAATGAAGATCACCGGTAAGTAATAGTGTAGTTTTAAAATGAGCCCTCTTCTTCCTCCAGTGCTGTTATAGAGATCCACCACTTTGTACCATCTGTCATTTCTTAACAAATGTATCAGTCCAGTAGGCTTAGTGGAAGCATCCCAGAGCATAGGTAAAAAAAAATCCCTTTTTAGGTCTCGGCATCGAGACTAGCCGTGGGCGGCCAGCTACGCTCCGTCTGCGGAGTGTGCGTAGTTCCGCCTACTCCGCATTTTGCGGAGCTGGCGGAGCCAGGCGGCACTACGCACGCTCCGCAGACGGAGCGTAGCTGGCCGCCACCCGCCTCCCTCCCGCCCTCCCTAAATACTTTACAATAAAAGAACGCAATAATTTTAAAAGCACTTACCTTGCCGCCGCTGGCCGCCGCGTTCCCCGGGGCTCGTTCTCTTCCGCCTTCCGTATTTTGCAGTAATGCGCATGCGCGGACGGCCGCGCATGCGCATTTTCACGAGAAAATGCGCATGCGCGGCCGCCCCCGCATGCGCATTACTGCAAAATACGGAAGACGGAAGAGAACGAGCCCCGGGGAACGCGGCGGCCAGCGGCGGCAAGGTAAGTGCTTTTAAAATTATTGCGTTCTTTTATTGTAAAGTATTTAGGGAGGGCGGGAGGGAGGCGGGTTGCGGGGCTGCCGGCCAGTGGTTTTGCGGAGTGGGGCTACGCGGAGTGCGGAGGTGGGCGTAGTTTCTCGCCCACTTCGCGTAGCTCCGCGAAGCCCCACTCCGCGAACTCCGCCCAGGCCTAATCGAGACCTATTGTCATGGAGTTCGCTCTGAAGGGAGATAGAGCTGTGAACGCACCGACCAGGGTCTGTGAACGCGCACACACACAGGCAGGCAGGCAGGCATGCGCCGTGCACACACAGACACACACAGAAACAGACACACGCACACACGCACACACACACCCCCTCCCTCTCTGCCCACTCCCTCTCTACCGCCCCCCCTCTACCCCCACTCACCGGGCTCTTTCCCTCCGCAGTGGGTCAGTCATGGCAGCAGGCAGACTCGGTGTCTTCTCCGGCGATCCTTCAGCTGATGTGCACGCCCACGCTGCGTCACGTGCGCGCCCACCACGCTGTTTTCACGCCCGTTGATCCTCAGCTTGTTATATACTTTGGCTATGGACAATTAGACCACCGTTTTGCTCCGTCAATCATGTTTTCTTGGGCTGCGGTGTCTACAAGGCAAGGGGGCACTGCACTGCACATGGATTTATCCTCGTCACGCCAATCGGTATTGTTTAATTTTATTTCTTTCGATCAGCATGTTTTTTTGTAATCTCTGGGAGAGCCGACGCTGGGACTTGAACCCCATTCCACAGTGTCAAAGTCTGGACACGGAGTGAAAGAACGTGGCTGTGCAAGCTACCACTGGACCCACTATACTCAGTTACCATGAGGTGGCGATATCTGCCACTCACTTTCCTCACTGCACCTTTGTGTTAGCCACGATGATCATAATCATTTCTATCCACTTCCATAATAGGCTTGTATTTTCAAAGATATCCTCTAATACTGAAAAGAAATTAGGGCAATAAATATCTATACAGCAGAGTACATAAACACAAAATGTCATGACATTTTGCACACTGTTGCAGGTCCGCTGTAATCAAGGAGATTGTCTTCTGAGAAGTGTTTACATCCTCAAAATGACTTTCCAGTGTAGAGGACCATTGGTGCACCTGCTTATCTGGCAATATGCATAAGGATTACTACCTATCTCACTAATATTTTATCTTCGTAAATAGTTTGTTCACAGTACATTGTAAATTGTTTTCACATCATGGGAGCTCTAAAAATTGAATTCTGTTCATCGCTTCTAAATGAGGCGCTTTTTGGCATTCTTCGACAATGCTTTCAAACTAATTTCTGCTACTGCGGTAGATGGATGGCACTCCGGAGAATATTGTGTTGATCGGTATAGCTCTATAAGCCGTGCGCGCCCCTGGTGACCCTCCCGCCCGACCCCAGGTCTGCCCAGTAGAACGGCGCTCACTTCATCCCTCTGTGAGGCAGAAGGTGAGTGTGAGTGCAGAGTGCGCAGAGTGTGAAGTAGTGAGTGCAGAGTGAGTGTGCAGAGTGAGTGTGCAGAGTGCAGAGTAGTGAGTGCAGAGTAGTGAGTGCAGAGTAGTGAGTGTGCAGAGTAGTGAGTGCAGAGTAGTGAGTGTGCAGAGTAGTGAGTGCAGAGTAGTGAGTGTGCAGAGTAGTGTGTGCAGAGTAGTGAGTGTGCAGAGTAGTAAGTGCAGTGTAGTGAGTGTGCAGAGTAGTGAGTGTGCAGACTACTGAGTGTGCAGACTAGTGAGTGCAGAGTTGTGAGTGTGTAGAGTAGTGAGTTTAGAGTAGTGAGTGCAGAGTAGTGAGTGTGTAGAGTAGTGAGTGCAGGGTAGTGAGTGCAGAGAGTAGTGAGTGCAGAGAGTAGTGAGTGCAGAGTAGTGAGTGCAGAGTGCAGAGTAGTGAGTGCAGAGTAGTGAGTGTGTAGAGTAGTGAGTGCAGGGTAGTGAGTGCAGAGAGTAGTGAGTGCAGAGAGTAGTGAATGCAGAGTAGTGAGTGCAGAGTAGTGAGTGCAGAGTAGTGAGTAGTGAGTGCAGAGTAGTGAGTGCAGAGTAGTGAGTAGTGAGTGCAGAGTAGTGAGTGCAGAGTAGTGAGTGCAGAGTAGTGAGTGCAGAGTAGTGAGTGCAGAGTAGTGAGTGCAGAGAGTGCAGAGTAGTGAGTGCAGAGAGTGCAGAGTAGTGAGTGCAGAGTAGTGAGTGCAGAGTGCAGAGTGCAGAGTAGTGAGGAGTGCAGAGTAGTGAGTGCAGAGTGCAGAGTAGTGAGGAGTGCAGAGTAGTGAGGAGTGCAGAGTAGTGAGTGCAGAGTAGTGAGTGCAGAAAGTGCAGAGTAGTGAGTGCAGAGTGCAGTGTAGTGAGTGGGGGGTCTTTGCCACAGTTTGGGGGCATCCAGGACACTAAGCACAGCGTACCTGTGGTGTGTTGGGGCCACGGACCTTTGCCGCTCTCCCCCGCCGCTGAGTGCTGCCGGCCGCCGAGTGGGGAGGAGCGCCACTTTGCCACCAAAGACTACATTACCCAGCATCCCCGCAAGACCGGGACCGGGACGCCGCCTCCTGACCCTCGCAGCTTCCGGCCGGAGGTGCATAAACAACAGGAGCACCTCCGGTGGAGCGGGGGTCTTTGCCACAGTTTGGGGGCATCCAGGACACTAAGCACAGCGTACCTGTGGTGTGTTGGGGCCACGGACCTTTGCCGCTCTCCCCCGCCGCCGAGTGCTGCCGGCCGCCGAGTGGGGAGGAGCGCCACTTTGCCACCAAAGACTACATTACCCAGCATCCCCGCAAGACCGGGACCGGGACGCCGCCTCCTGACCCTCGCAGCTTCCGGCCGGAGGTGCATAAACAACAGGAGCACCTCCGGTGGAGCGGGGGTCTTTGCCACAGTTTGGGGGCATCCAGGACACTAAGCACAGCGTACCTGTGGTGTGTTGGGGCCACGGACCTTTGCCGCTCTCCCCCGCCGCCGAGTGCTGCCGGCCGCCGAGTGGGGAGGAGCGCCACTTTGCCACCAAAGACTACATTACCCAGCATCCCCGCAAGACCGGGACCGGGACGCCGCCTCCTGACCCTCGCAGCTTCCGGCCGGAGGTGCATAAACAACAGGAGCACCTCCGGTGGAGCGGGGGTCTTTGCCACAGTTTGGGGGCATCCAGGACACTAAGCACAGCGTACCTGTGGTGTGTTGGGGCCACGGACCTTTGCCGCTCTCCCCCGCCGCCGAGTGCTGCCGGCCGCCGAGTGGGGAGGAGCGCCACTTTGCCACCAAAGACTACATTACCCAGCATCCCCGCAAGACCGGGACCGGGACGCCGCCTCCTGACCCTCGCAGCTTCCGGCCGGAGGTGCATAAACAACAGGAGCACCTCCGGTGGAGCGGGGGTCTTTGCCACAGTTTGGGGGCATCCAGGACACTAAGCACAGCGTACCTGTGGTGTGTTGGGGCCACGGACCTTTGCCGCTCTCCCCCGCCGCCGAGTGCTGCCGGCCGCCGAGTGGGGAGGAGCGCCACTTTGCCACCAAAGACTACATTACCCAGCATCCCCGCAAGACCGGGACCGGGACGCCGCCTCCTGACCCTCGCAGCTTCCGGCCGGAGGTGCATAAACAACAGGAGCACCTCCGGTGGAGCGGGGGTCTTTGCCACAGTTTGGGGGCATCCAGGACACTAAGCACAGCGTACCTGTGGTGTGTTGGGGCCACGGACCTTTGCCGCTCTCCCCCGCCGCCGAGTGCTGCCGGCCGCCGAGTGGGGAGGAGCGCCACTTTGCCACCAAAGACTACATTACCCAGCATCCCCGCAAGACCGGGACCGGGACGCCGCCTCCTGACCCTCGCAGCTTCCGGCCGGAGGTGCATAAACAACAGGAGCACCTCCCGCGTCGCGGGACGCGCGCGGGCGGAGCCCGGGCAGAGGGCGGGCCGTCTGTGGCCGTCCTTGGACGACTGAGGACAGGACAGGCCGGATCCCTAACATCGACTATACGAACATGGGTAAGAGAAAACTCCAAACCTCGATTTCCGGGGGCACTAGTAAAGTTAAAATAGCCCGTAAAACTAATACCTCTGAAAGCATCTTGACGTATCTAACTTCACAAGTGGGGAAGCTAAACAAAGAAATCGCCGAGAAAGAACGAGAACTTGGTCTGGAAGGCGCTATTTGCGAACCAAGTGAGGCAAGATTACCTCTAGAGCCAAATGTCATTATTTCCACTGCTCATAACATTGCACCTGATCACCAAAATATAGAGAACCTGGAGGGCCCTATAGTGGCTCCGGAGACTCTCAAGAGTACCCAATTACCGGAGGTGGAACTCAAAACCTCTAGAATCAGAAAACGAGCGAGACCCAACAAGATGCAAACGCTACGGTATAGAGCCAGTACTAAAACACGTCAACCGTTAACTAAGCTCGAAGGCTCTATTACAGACATACTAGAAAGGGTACTCACAGATTCCATCGAACCTATGCTGATAAAGATCTCAAGCGACATCGTAGAAACTTTAAAAGATTGTGTATCTGGCATTTTAAATAAATGCGAGAGGATGAACTCGCTATTGCTGCAAAAGGTAACCGACCACCTCGCTTCAGATCTATTACAAAACCGGAAACACCAATCCCAACCTATGGAGGAGACTACCAGTGTAGAGACTATGCCTAATCCAGTACACTTGCCTCTTGTCCCTATCACAAGCGTCATAACTCCCTCACCTATTTTTAAATCTGTGGATAAAACCCTGCACTCTATTAGACAGAACATCTCTGTCCCCACAAATAGCCAAAGATCAGAAGCCAGGGAGGATGTTACTGCACAATCAGTCTGTCAAAGAACAAGCATTGGTCAATACCCTAGACCCATGGTAAATCTACCTCCCGAAGCCACACCTTTCGTGGCAGTACTGGTAAATGTGCCAAGCCTAAAACAAGGAGAAGCAGAAACCCAGTTAACTCTCATGGATAATGTAAAGAGTTGGTGCGACAATAATTGCTCAGGACCCAATGACATCTCTGCATCTATAAGCTTGGCGAGAAGAGTTACTTGGTTGGGGCCGACTGCAAAACGCTTTTCCGATGACTGCGTTATTATTAACTTCAGAAACCCACATGTCTGCTCAAGGTTATTTTGGGACGCTACAAATATTACTCATGGGCAAATTCGTGCGGTCCCATTAGGTTTTTTCTACCCCCACCCTGCCCATCAAATCCCCCTGTTGTCTAAAAACACTAAGATAAATACCTCACGCCCTAATGTGCATCTAGCTAATTGGGCAACTGAACCATTAAGTTCCCAACTATCCCAAACAAATAAGTATCCTGTGACCCTGTCTCCAGGCCTGGAACTAAGAAATAGCTTTGATGTCCTAACTAATCTCGATGCTAACATCTGACTGTCTAAGCAGAAGGGGGTTGAGTATCAGCTCGCTAATAATACTGTTACTCGAAATGTGAAACTAATGTCATGGAACATCTCTGGTCTTCAAGCGAAAAGGGAAGACACACATTGGTTGGAAATAATAAAACAACACGAAGTGGTTTCTCTACAAGAAACTTGGGACACTGATTGCAATTTCTGGGTTGAAGGCTACACATCTTTCTTTGTAGCTGCACAAAAATCGCCCAGGGGTAGAAGTAAGGGTGGCCTTGCGCTGCTAATCTCTGTAAATCACATGGGGGTGATGAAAATGTTAAATGTTAACTCCCCCAACTGCCTAATAGTGGAGGTTTTGATAAATTCAGGTGAAAAAATCCTTTATGTAAATTTTTATAATTCCCCAGAGGGTATACAAGGTAGCGAAAACATTATTATGTTGTCAGATTTTTTAAATAATTATAAAAGGAGTCAAACTACATTTGTTCATTACATACTCCTGGGTGATTTTAACACACATATATGTAATCTTAATTGTTATCATGATGTTTGTTTAGAAGACGATTATTTGACGCACCCGCATTTTGAACATTCTGCAAAAGGGGGAGCCCTAGAAGAATTGCTGATAAATCTAGACATATCAGAACCTGTGTTTGCTAATACTAAAGATAGAGTAGCAACTTATAGTGCCAGGGGTAGCAACACCATTATTGATTTTATCTTTGGGTCTCCCAGTATTCTCAAAAATGTCATTTTTTATAATGCAATGCAAACGGCATTCAGTGACCATAATCCGGTCATTATGGAACTAATTAACTCAAACCCTACCATAATAAACACTGGACCGCACTCAATTTACCCCACTGTGATCCGGGCTCATGATCAAGGCAGACGAGTTAAATGGTCCAGAATTATTGCCGATGACTTTTTTAATGACTTGTGTGACAAGGTAAATTTAGAATTAAACATCTGCAGAGACCCACTGTCAAACGGAGGGAATGTTATTAAAGCCTTTGAAGTAATTTGCACATATGTTGCACAGGCCCTTACGTGCAATCCCAATAATAAGACATATAAAGCACAAGGGTGGTTTAACGCCGATTGTTCCAAGGCACATAAAAATTTATTGGAAGCCTTGAAATTTAGACCGCGTAACACAATAGAAGTGTCAAAGCTCAGAAAGGTATACAAAATAACGACTGAGGCACGCAAAAGAGAAATTAAAGAAAAGGCCTGGGAATCACTATATGATAAATTAACACTGAGGGACAGTGCTAAGTTTTGGGCTATAGTGAATTATCCCCTGTTTAACGGTTGTGACAATGATATACAGGAGGTTAACATTACCGAGAAACAATGGCTGGACCATTTTGAAACCATCTATGGCAGTAAGATTCCTATAACTCCTTTCACTCCTACTGAACTGTTAAATTCAGATACTCCACTAAAAATAACGGTGAAAGAAGTACAAAACGCCATAGAAAATACGGCTGGCGGTAAGGCCCCTGGCCCGGACGGGGTCCCCGCCGATATGTTCAAGACACATTCTCATGTGTGGGCCGTGGTCCTTGCAAATGTTTTTAACTTAGCCTGTATGGATAAATCTAACATTCCTATCTCTTGGTCACACTCTATTATTATACCAATCTTTAAGAAGGGCCAAAGGGGTGACCCAAGGTGTTATAGGCCGATATCGCTGCTCGACTCGTCATTTAAAATTCTAGGCAAAGTCATTCTAAATAAGATTAATAAGTGGGAAAAAGAAAATGAAATTTTATGTAATACACAATATGGTTTCAGGGTGGGGAGGGGTACTGAAGAACAGTGCCTTAACTTGTACATGACTATTTGCAAATACACGATTGCTGCTAGGGGGTCAATCCATCTAGCGTTTATGGACTTGTCCACAGCGTTCGATCTAGTCAATAGGTCGAAACTGTGGACATTGCTTTTAGAGATGGGTATGGACCCTGCTTTGGTAAATTTCCTAGCCTATTTGCATAGTGATTTGACCGCATCTGTTCGTATGTCAATAGATGGTAAATGCACCGCTGGCTTTAGATCAGCCAGAGGGGTAAGACAGGGGTGCATTTTAGCGCCAATGTTATTTTCACTGTATATAAACTCACTGTACTCAGTTTTATCCTCGGCTACACCTGATATACCTAGTATGGGTGGGTCCCTCCTGCCCGTACTGATGTATGCCGATGATACGGTTCTCATTGCCAGAACCCCTAATGGGCTACAGTTGCTCCTTGACAGTTTCGGGTCCTTTATGCAGAAATTGGATCTTGTTGTTAATATGGAAAAGTCTCATGTAATGTCAATGGGGAAAGGAAAAGACAACACAAAAACCCTGAGATGTAACGGTGCGACACTGACTAAAGTAAAAACATTTACATATCTTGGTGTAATTTTTGACAATTTAGGCTCTTGGACCCCCCAGATTACTAACAAAGCGTTGGCCATACGAAGATCTTTTGCAGCCATACTAAGCTTCGCTAAGAGACTGGGTGGGAAACCAATTGAAGCTATTCTTTCCCTGTACAGAGCCAAAACCCTGGCCCTGGCCAGATATGGGGCCGGGATTTGGGGCCATAAGGATCTAGACCCAGTCCAAAAAGAGGAGAATATGTCTATGCGTTCTCTACTGGGCCTACCGCAGTCCACCCCCTCGTTCTCTGTCCTTACGGAATTGGGGCTAGGTCATATTGAGGATGCCCTTAACTTGGCGCCACTACTCCTCTGGGTGAAAGTATGGCTGAACCCTAGCCTGTCCTTAAATCGAAAAATTCTCACTGACTGTATGGGGAGAGACAGAGTCAAGGATATTAAATGGCTGAAACACATTAAATCCCTAGCCACACTATTGGGTCGCCCAGAACTGTACAATCACCCGGAAAGGCTTAGTAAAGATGACCTTAAATGGATTAAAGTCCAATTTTTGATCTTTAGAAATACCCAGCGGGAAGCCATAGAAATTGAAAAATCTACAGTAAGGGCACATTATACGGTAATTTCTACTATGACTATCCAGCCATATCTAACGGTAGTTACTAGGCCATATCACCGCTGGTTATTGACGAAATTCCGTTTTAATCAGATGCATCTTCTTTTAGGTGAATATCTCAAGTGGAATAAGCCAAGGGATAATGCTCCATGTAAATGTGATAGCTTTAATGACCAAGATTTGATGCACTTTGTATTTTTTTGCCCCTTTTTTGTTGAGGGGAGGAAAAAATATATTTTACCACTTCTGAGGGACAAGGGATTCAAGCAAGTAAAACCCGCGCTGTTGTTTTTACAACTTATGGAGACCCCGATCGTTATGTTTGGGGTTGCCAGCTTTCTGGTAGCGGCTATGCGTGCCAAACGGAAAAGAATATTGAATTCTACAATGATGGAAAGTGTTTTGGATTAACAGAAACTGGATTGATTAATTCATACCACCATGAGCTGTTCATTTTTCTTTTAAGAAGTGATAAGATAATGAAATTAATATACAATCAAACTAATGATTTATTGTGTATTATGTATTTTGCCAAACGTTTACATCATCTTTGAGTACTGCCCCACAAATTGTTTTAACTGTTTTTATCCTTTTTATCGTTTTTAATAATTGCATGTAATTTGGAAAGTATCAATTGTGAATGTATGTAGTATACTTTTATGATTTTAATTAATCGAATAAAGTATTTTTTTTTTTTGACTTGACTTGTAGTGAGTGCAGAGTGCAGAGTACTGAGTGCAGAGTAGTGAGTGCAGAGTAGTGAGTGCAGAGTAGTGAGTGCAGAGAGCAGAGTAGTGAGTGCAGAGTAGTGAGTAGTGAGTGCAGAGTAGTGAGTGCAGAGTTGTGAGTGCAGAGTTGTGAGTGCAGAGTAGTGAGTGCAGAGAGTGCAGAGTAGTGAGTGCAGGGTGCAGAGTAGTGAGTGCAGGGTGCAGAGTAGTGAGTGCAGAGTGCAGAGTAGTGAGTGCAGAGTAGTGAGTGCAGAGTTGTGAGTGCAGAGTAGTGAGTGCAGAGTAGTGAGTGCAGAGTTGTGAGTGCAGAGTAGTGAGTGCAGAGTAGTGAATGCCTAGTAGTGAGTGCCTAGTAGTGAGTGCCTAGTAGTGAGTGCCTAGTAGTGAGTGCCTAGTAGTGAGTGCAGAGTAGTGAGTGCAGAGTAGTGAGTGCAGAGTAGTGAGTGCAGAGTGCAGAGTAGTGAGTGCAGAGTAGTGAGTGCAGAGTAGTGAGTGCAGAGTAGTGAGTGCAGAGTGCAGAGTAGTGAGTGCAGAGTGCAGAGTAGTGAGTGCAGAGTGCAGAGAAGTGAGTGCAGAGTAGTGAGTGCAGAGTGTAGTGAGCGCAGAGTAGTGAGTGCAAAGTAGGGAGTGCAGAGTGAAGAGTAGTGAGTAGTGAGTGCAGAGTAGTGAGTGCAGAGTGCAGAGTAGTGAGTGCAGAGTGCAGAGTAGTGAGTGCAGAGTGCAGAGTAGTGAGTGCAGAGTAGTGAGTGCAGAGTGCAGAGTAGTGAGTAGTGAGTGCAGAGTAGTGAGTGCAGAGTAGTGAGTAGTGAGTGCAGAGTAGTGAGTAGTGAGTGCAGAGTAGTGAGTGCAGAGTAATGAGTGCAGTGCAGAGTAGCGAGGAGTGCAGAGTAGTGAGGAGTGCAGAGTAGTGAGGAGTGCAGAGTAGTGAGTGCAGAGTAGTGAATGCAGAGAGTGCAGAGTAGTGAGTGCAGAGTAGTGAGTGCAGAGTAGTGAGCGCAGAGTAGTGTGTGCAGAGTAGTGAGTGCAGAGTAGTGAGCAGTGAGTGCAGAGTAGTGAGTGCAGAGTGCAGAGTAGTGAGTGCAGAGTGCAGAGTAGTGAGTGCAGAGTGCAGAGTAGTGAGTGCAGAGTGCAGAGGAGTGCAGAGTAGTGAGTGCAGAGAGTGCAGAGTAGTGAGTGCAGAGTTGTGAGTGCAGAGTTGTGAGTGAAGAGTTGTGAGTGCAGAGTTGTGAGTTCAGAGTTGTGAGTGCAGAGTTGTGAGTGCAGAGTTGTGAGTGCAGAGTAGTGAGTGCAGAGAGTGCAGAGTAGTGAGTGCAGAGTGCAGAGTAGTGAGTGCAGAGTGCAGAGTAGTGAGTGCAGAGTAGTGAGTGCAGAGTGCAGAGTAGTGAGTAGTGAGTGCAGAGTAGTGAGTGCAGAGTAGTGAGTAGTGAGTGCAGAGTAGTGAGTAGTGAGTGCAGAGTAGTGAGTGCAGAGTAATGAGTGCAGTGCAGAGTAGCGAGGAGTGCAGAGTAGTGAGGAGTGCAGAGTAGTGAGGAGTGCAGAGTAGTGAGTGCAGAGTAGTGAATGCAGAGAGTGCAGAGTAGTGAGTGCAGAGTAGTGAGTGCAGAGTAGTGAGCGCAGAGTAGTGAGTGCAGAGTAGTGAGTGCAGAGTAGTGAGCAGTGAGTGCAGAGTAGTGAGTGCAGAGTGCAGAGTAGTGAGTGCAGAGTGCAGAGTAGTGAGTGCAGAGTGCAGAGTAGTGAGTGCAGAGTGCAGAGGAGTGCAGAGAGTGCAGAGTAGTGAGTGCAGAGTAGTGAGTGCAGAGTTGTGAGTGCAGAGTTGTGAGTGCAGAGTTGTGAGTGCATAGTTGTGAGTGCAGAGTTGTGAGTTCAGAGTTGTGAGTGCAGAGTTGTGAGTGCAGAGTTGTGAGTGCAGAGTAGTGAGTGCAGAGAGTACAGAGTAGTGAGTGCAGGGTGCAGAGTAGTGAGTGCAGAGTGCAGAGTAGTGAGTGCAGAGTGCAGAGTAGTGAGTGCAGAGTAGTGAGTGCCTAGTAGTGAGTGCCTAGTAGTGAGTGCCTAGTAGTGAGTGCCTAGTAGTGAGTGCAGAGTAGTGAGTGCAGAGTAGTGAGTGCAGAGTAGTGAGTGCAGAGTAGTGAGTGCAGAGTGCAGAGTAGTAAGTGCAGAGTGCAGAGTAGTGAGTGCAGATTGCTGAGTAGTGAGTGCAGAGTGCAGAGTAGTGAGTGCAGAGTAGTGAGTGCAGAGAGTGCAGAGTGCAGAGTAGTGAGTGCAGAGTGCAGAGTAGTGAGTGCAGAGTGCAGAGTAGTGAGTGCAGAGTGCAGAGTAGTGAGTGCAGAGTAGTGAGTGCAGAGTTGTGAGTGCAGAGTAGTGAGTGCAGAGAGTGCAGAGTAGTGAGTGCAGGGTGCAGAGTAGTGAGTGCAGAGTGCAGAGTAGTGAGTGCAGAGTGCAGAGTAGTGAGTGCAGAGTAGTGAGTGCCTAGTAGTGAGTACCTAGTAGTGAGTGCCTAGTAGTGAGTGCCTAGTAGTGAGTGCCTAGTAGTGAGTGCCTAGTAGTGAGTGCAGAGTAGTGAGTGCAGAGTAGTGAGTGCAGAGTGCAGAGTAGTGAGTGCAGAGTGCAGAGTAGTGAGTGCAGATTGCAGAGTAGTGAGTGCAGAGTGCAGAGTAGTGAGTGCAGAGAGTGCAGAGTGCAGAGTAGTGAGTGCAGAGTGCAGAGTAGTGCAGAGTTGTGAGTGCAGAGTAGTGAGTGCAGAGAGTGCAGAGTAGTGAGTGCAGGGTGCAGAGTAGTGAGTGCAGAGTGCAGAGTAGTGAGTGCAGAGTGCAGAGTAGTGAGTGCAGAGTAGTGAGTGCCTAGTAGTGAGTACCTAGTAGTGAGTGCCTAGTAGTGAGTGCCTAGTAGTGAGTGCCTAGTAGTGAGTGCAGAGTAGTGAGTGCAGAGTAGTGAGTGCAGAGTGCAGAGTAGTGAGTGCAGAGTGCAGAGTAGTGAGTGCAGATTGCAGAGTAGTGAGTGCAGAGTGCAGAGTAGTGAGTGCAGAGAGTGCAGAGTGCAGAGTAGTGAGTGCAGAGTGCAGAGTAGTGAGTGCAGAGTAGTGAGTGCAGAGTGTAGTGAGTGCAGAGTGTAGTGAGTGCAGAGTGTAGTGATTGCAGAGTAGTGAGTGCAGAGTAGTGAGTGCAGAGTAGTGAGTAGTGAGTGCCTAGTAGTGAGTGCAGAGTTGTGAGTGCAGAGTTGTGAGTGCAGAGTAGTGAGTGCAGAGAGTGCAGAGTAGTGAGTGCAGGGTGCAGAGTAGTGAGTGCAGAGTGCAGAGTAGTGAGCGCAGAGTAGTGAGTGCAGAGTAGTGAGTGCAGAGTAGTGAGTGCAGAGTAGTGAGTGCCTAGTAGTGAGTGCCTAGTAGTGAGTGCCTAGTAGTGAGTGCCTAGTAGTGAGTGCAGAGTAGTGAGTGCAGAGTAGTGAGTGCAGAGTAGTGAGTGCAGAGTGCAGAGTAGTGAGTGCAGAGTAGTGAGTGCAGAGAGTGCAGAGTGCAGAGTAGTGAGTGCAGAGTGCAGAGTAGTGAGTGCAGAGTGCAGAGTAGTGAGTGCAGAGTGCAGAGTAGTGAGTGCAGAGTGCAGAGAAGTGAGTGCAGAGTGCAGAGAAGTGAGTGCAGAGTAGTGAGTGCAGAGTGTAGTGACTGCAGAGTAGTGAGTGCAAAGTAGTGAGTGCAAAGTAGTGAGTGCAGAGTGAAGTGTAGTGAGTGCAGAGTAGTGAGTGCAGAGTGCAGAGTAGTGAGTGCAGAGTAGTGAGTGCAGAGTGCAGAGTAGTGAGTGCAGAGTGCAGAGTAGTGAGTGCAGAGTGCAGAGTAGTGAGTGCAGAGTAGTGAGTGCAGAGTGCAGAGTAGTGAGTGCAGAGTGCAGAGTAGTGAGTGCAGAGTAGTGAGTGCAGAGTAGTGAGTGCAGAGTGCAGAGTAGTGAGTGCAGAGTAGTGAGTGCAGAGTAGTGAGTGCAGAGTAGTGAGTGCAGAGTAGTGAGTGCAGAGTGCAGAGTAGTGAGTGCAGAGTGCAGAGTAGTGAGTGCAGAGTGCAGAGTAGTGAGTGCAGAGTGCAAAGTAGTGAGTGCAGAGTGCAGAGTAGTGAGGAGTGCAGAGTAGTGAGGAGTGCAGAGTAGTGAGTGCAGAGTAGTGAGTGCAGAGAGTGCAGAGTAGTGAGTGCAGAGTGCAGAGTAGTGAGTGCAGAGTGCAGAGTAGTGAGTGCAGAGTAGTGAGTGCAGAGTAGTGAATGCCTAGTAGTGAATGCCTAGTAGTGAGTGCCTAGTAGTGAGTGCAGAGTAGTGAGTGCAGAGTAGTGAGTGCAGAGTAGTGAGTGCAGAGTAGTGAGTGCAGAGTAGTGAGTGCAGAGTGCAAAGTAGTGAGTGCAGAGTGCAGAGTAGTGAGTGCAGAGTGCAGAGTAGTGAGTGCAGAGTAGTGAGTGCAGAGTAGTGAGTGCAGAGTGCAGAGTAGTGAGTGCAGAGTGCAGAGTAGTGAGTGCAGAGTAGTGAGTGCAGAGTGCAGAGTAGTGAGTGCAGAGTGCAGAGTAGTGAGTGCAGAGTAGTGAGTGCAGAGTGCAGAGTAGTGAGTGCAGAGTAGTGAGTGCAGAGTGTAGTGAGTGCAGAGTAGTGAGTGCAGAGTGAAGAGTAGTGAGTAGTGAGTGCAGAGTAGTGAGTGCAGAGTAGTGAGTGCAGAGTAGTGAGTGCAGAGTGCAGAGTAGTGAGTGCAGAGTAGTGAGTGCAGAGAGTGCAGAGTGCAGAGTAGTGAGTGCAGAGTGCAGAGTAGTGAGTGCAGAGTGCAGAGTAGTGAGTGCAGAGTAGTGAGTGCAGAGTAGTGAGTGCAGAGTAGTGAGTGCAGAGTAGTGAGTGCAGAGAGTGCAGAGTAGTGAGTGCAGGGTGCAGAGTAGTGAGTGCAGAGTGCAGAGTAGTGAGTGCAGAGTGCAGAGTAGTGAGTGCAGAGTAGTGAGTGCAGAGTAGTGAGTGCAGAGTAGTGAGTGCAGAGTAGTGAGTGCAGAGTATTGAGTGCAGAATGCAGAGTTGTGAGTGCAGAGTAGTGAGTGCAGAATGCAGAGTTGTGAGTGCAGAGTAGTGAGTGCAGAATGCAGAGTTGTGAGTGCAGAGTAGTGAGTGCAGAATGCAGAGTTGTGAGTGCAGAGTAGTGAGTGCAGAATGCAGAGTGAGTGTGCAGAGCAGTAAGTGCAGGTGCAGAGCGGTGTGTGCTGTTGAGTGCAGAGTGCTGTGTGCTGTTGAGTGCAGAGTGCTGTGTGCTGTTGAGTGCAGAGTGCTGTGTATTGGCAATGTAAATGACAATGTCATTTGTTTATGATTTAACGGGAAAAAAAGAAATGTCATGAGCAATGCCAATAGCTCTTCCTTTAAAGATGCCGAGACCATTGCATTGTAAATGCTTGTTGTAAAGTGCAAACTACTCACCCTTACGGGTCTCATGGCGCTGGGGGCCCTCGTGGAAATTAATTGAGCTATTGCCCACAGACACATGGTGCTGAGATGCCGCCAGGGATCGAACTGTGAACCCTGTGCATTGAAGTCAGCTGCCCTGGCTGCTACACCACACCTCTACACTGTCATATGAAAACTCTGCCGTCCTAACAACAGAGGTATCATTAGCAGATGATGCCATATCACAAAGGGCTTTCTTCAGACTTGAGTTTTTTGTGTTTCAACCTAGTGCATTCTGGGAGTTGTGGTCCGAGAATACCAAAGGTGATCAAATTGAACTAGCACACTTGAAAAGAATGAGTTGCAAAAGAAAAGTTTTAGACCAGAGTATTGCATCCTGGGTGACACTGGGTCATCTGGGAATCTTAGACATGGAGTGAGGTGGCCACCATGTGGGCTTTGAAGTCTTTGTGCCCTTTTAGGGGTCTATGGAAGATGTAAGGGGTAATTGGTGACTGAAGTGGCGCCAAAACCTGTTTAACCTTAGAGCAAAGCACACCCTGAGATGGAGGCAGTTCTCACTGCGCGCCTGTGGCTGCTAATTATGGCCTCTCTGCGCTCACGCTCATTAATTGCTTCTTAAGCATATCAAGTGGCCATTTAACTTTAATTAACAGAATTGGTGTGAAATGAAAGAGAAAATTGCTCCACTTGAAACTGCTTTGCAGAAGCTATTCTGGGGCAGTCTCTGAAAATGGAAACGGGGATTCATCAGCAAACTGCTTCAGTGTGTGCTGACCTTCATTCACCCTTGAAGGTCAACTTGTATCACTTATATGTGGATGAAATATTTATGTACACAAATTAAACATGGCACTGCTGATTCATACACCTAAAGGAGGATTTCTTCACATTGACATGAATGTTGATGACACAAGTGTTTGTCTCATAGTTAAAGTCCTTGGGCCTTTGCCATCTGTCATTGGCGGCCACACAGCAGCCCTAGGCTGAAACCAACCTCAGCTTCCAGCAGGTCTGTCCATTTCTGGGATATTTAGAGTAGGGCTAGACTCCTCCTGAAAAGGTTCTACATCCAGAAGGATAATCTTTCAGCTGGACCACCCATCAGCTTTCACCGGTCCTCAAAAAAGATAACATCAGCCACAGAGGGCTTCTAGTGACATATCAGTGGCATGGAGGGAACTTTGATGGGTTTAGCATACTTTTTGCATTTTCCGCCAAAAACATTGAATGTCTATGCTCGATGCTTTTCTGAGTCAGTGTTGTTTTTTTTCTTTGTGACTGTTGTTCCCTATATATATATTTATCTTTGTGATATTTTTCCTGCTAAATTTCTGTACTTTCAAGTAACTTGGGGGCATATTATCAAGGGGGGGCGATAGTGAATTATCGCCGCTTTAGCGGCCGTTTTCGGCCGCTAAGCGGCGATAGTTCTATCGCCCTATTAGGAAGCTGTCGCTAACAGCAGTTAGCGACAGCGAGCGGTTTGGGGCCCGCTTTGCATGTCAGTGATATTTATCACTAATGACATGCAAAGTGGGAGTACCCAACCTGTTAGCGACTGACAGCAGTCGCTAACATCGCTATCGCCTATTACCAACAAAGACGTAGCGTTGGAAATATTTGCGCTAAGCGCGAATATCTCCAAAAACTAACGCCTGCTCAGACCAGTTCTTAGCCATGTTATCCAATGGGAGATTGATAACATGGCAAAGAGCATTTCGTCGCTAATGCATGAATATCGCTGTATTCTCAGCGATATTCACTCATTTCGCCGCTATCGCCGGAAAATGTATCGCTTTGGAGATAAACGTTGCTAATAGCACGTTATCTCAGCGATAAATTCCGGCGATGCTCAGCGATAAAAAAATCATCGCTAAGCCTATTTAGCGATAAATATCGCTACTTGTTGGTAATATGCCCCTTGGTTTGGACATTTTAAGTTCTTTATTAAAAATTGCATGGTGCTTTGGCTAGTGGCGGGGAGCGCATGTATGTGTGTGTGTTGGGGCCTCGGTTCTCATAGACTGGGTTAACCCTGTCAGAACCTGACAAACACTACCTTTGTGAGGACCGGTGCATTGTGAGGACCGGTCCCCGTAGTGTGTTTAGGTACTTTTGAGAGAGTGTATCAAAAAACTAAAAGTGCAGTTATATTAGCCTCGGTCTGCTTTATAACCTACCCTACTATCAAAGTGTGGGTGGAGTTAGAATAATAAATACACACTTCATTACGGTACGTTATGGGGTGTTGGAGGAGGTGGTGTGTGTGTGTGTCCATCCGTCAGTATTGCGGTTAGGCATCTCTTTCTGTGGTCCCATATTTTTGATATTGATGCAGCCCCTTTAGTATTTTATGTCTCCCCGTGTGCATATCACTTTTTGATCTTCCAAAAATATGCTTTTGGGGATACCGTGTGGCCCCATAATGCCGAAAATCAAAGTCGGATGGTAGTGTAATTTGTGCTGGATATTTGGCCTGAACACCTACCATTTTGCGAACATATTATATGCCCAAGCTCAGCTGAAGTGCATTTAAAAAAGCATGGCCATTTCTGTCTGTGATCGCTTCTTGTTCCCACATTCTGGGATGCTGCGTCTGCTCCCTCAAAGAAAGGGCCACTGGATAAGACCAAAAAACTCTGGAAGATCCCAGGTGCCAAGCCGCTGTAGCCCCTCTCCAATTCGGAAAATGGGTCCAACCAGTCTGACTACAGGAGGTATGGTCTGAGGGCTGGCAAATGAAATTCCTGTGAAATCCTGTAAGCTAGAGTACAAGGGACGAGGCGGGGGCTGGGAGACGCCAGAGAGTTCCACACAGAAGAAAGAGGGAGCCGCCATTTTGTTTTTTGGGCTGTATGAGAAAGATCCATTGTTACAAAGTATGTTGATGAAAACAAAATGCATTATGTTCCTGAAAATAAGAGGGCTAATATTAGTAATTGTTTTCTGATTCCTTGCGGTTTGTCACTAAAGGCTAATTAGTTTGCCTACTCTTTAAAACTCTCTTGACTCACTTTAAGGAGAGAATCTGCCTGGAAGCGAACAGAAAGGAGGGCTCCCCTCCCTGCTGCACTGGAGAACTCTAGTCTGACTCAATAATGGAGGGAGGTCTCTCCTGCTTTGTATTGAAACTTTGATGCTGCAGTTTTATGTACTGTTAGTTGCAGAATGGCCGCCTCCTGCTAACCCACTGTGTAAAGGTGTCCAGGTCCAGCTGGAGAAGGCTGCAGATCTACCATTCTGTGGGTCTCTTCGGCTCGCCCCAAATCTACCTGACAAAGGAATTTAACCTTTGCATTCTAAAACAGTAGCTCCACTACTGTTCCTGAAGTTTCACACTGGTGGCTAACTCACCCTCCCATGAACGTAAAGAAGGCCACTGAATCTTGGTGTACACCAGTACACAGTGCAACAGGTACAGTTGAAAACATTCTAATAATGCCACATTAATGAAATTGATTCTAAAGTGTACCTTCCTTTTTTTGACCTACTTCATTTCTGTCACTTTCTTCCTTTTCTATCTTGCTTTTTTGCTCCTTTTTTCCCTCCTTTGTTTCTTCCATCTTTCTCCACAACTCCGATGTCTGTCTGTCTGTCTGTCTGTCTGTCCGTCCGTCCGTCCGTCCGTCCGTCCGCCCGTCCGTCTGTCTGTCTATCGTTGTAAGTGGGATAAAAGGTTGGGTGTCTCTGAGAGGGGCATGACCAAAGACGGAAACTATGAATCCTTTTCAAGAGGGAAGAGGTGTGGCTATGTTATTAAAGATGTGACTTAAAACATGTACAGTAAAATCTTGTGCTTTACTCATAATGACACTAGACTAGTACTTAACCGCTGCATCTATGTGAGAGTTATTGCATTAAGGCACATCAAACAATTACAGACATATGCCTAAAACAATCCAGACGTATTTACTTTACCAAGTCTCGTTATTAGTATCAGATAAATGAGTAACAATGATATTGTTGTAAAAAAGAGAATTGTTAATAATTCAATTTTGAAAATGTGAAAGTGTGAATTAAACATTACTGAGGTCTGTGGAAAGGTTTGTGGTCTTTAGAGTGTCACAGTCACTCCTGTTCTCCCCTTCACACCACTTTTCGCTGCAGTCTCTATATGAGAAATGTACACCCTTGTTCTCCACACAGTGCTCTGAAATTCTCCATATGCATAATTTCACCTATTTCTTTCCTCCTCACCTCTTTTCACTCTCACTTTGCATCTCATTCACTTCACCATCTCCCACACATGCACCTGCAAGCACTTCATTTCCTTTCACTTTCACCCTGCCAATATATCGACAGCCTTGTACTTCTTTCACACACTTTAGCATAGAACAACAATCACAATTAGCATGTCACCATTATTCTGTGTGCTTTACTGAGAGGCCAAGGATTGCATGAGCATATATTATGAACATCTTTATGACCCACTGACGTGCACTCTCAGAAAGTCGCCCTGTCTCTAGCCTCCAATCAAGAGCTCTCAATCGCAGCCAGTTATAAACTCCTAATCACAACCAGAGCTCACACAGACACCTACAGGTGACCTGGTCACAAAACGCACAATACATAACTAAAATGCTCCAAGAAAAAACTACAGAAGACCAGCATCCTAGAGCAAGTAAATGAAATGAAATGAAAAATTGCATTTATATAGCGCGTAACTACCCGGAGGCCTAGAGTTTAGAAGTAAATTAGGTAAAATGCGAATTGCAAAAGGGAGCTACCTCACTAACATTGACTGCCACTTTCTTCTTGTGAATGCAGCAATATAGCCCATGATAAGATCCCCTTCAAAGTAAGCTTTTATTTACTGCTGGATATGGGACACGGAGGGACATGGGCCACTTAATTGTAACTGCAATTGGATTTGTATAGTGCTTACTGCCTCTGATGGGGCATTGAAGCACTTTATGGAGAGTAGCACGCTACCATGGGACGCAAAGTTAGTGGTTAATGCTAGATTTCATGGATAGGGTTTTAAGGATGAAATAAGATATCAACCAATTGCAGAATTACAATACGAAGGACTGAGGCAGGCATGATACTGGAAGGAGGCTACATGCAAAAATAGACATATGCAGAGCTTGGAAGGTAAGAAGAAGGTCCCTCTGAAGAAAGAAACTGCGACATGGTCAATTTTTCATGCAGGCTTAGGACTACAGTGGGAGAAGTCTTTCTGAGATAGAGATCAATTGGAGAATGAGGCTGTGGAAAGAAACAACATTATACATTGTGCTTCATATCTGGAGAAGTCAGCTTAAACGTGATTCCGGGTGTACACCTTATTTAAACATTACAAACCCTAGCCTGTTGTGTGCCTATTCTAGACAGCTCTTTTAAACATAGTCTGGAGTATCCCAAATTTAATACAGGGTCAGTGCCCTGCATAAGGGGAGATGGCGCAGAAAAAGAAAAGTCCTCATTTAAAGATCTTCCCTCACTTATCTGCAAATTAGTGTTTTTTTCACTCACTCACTAAAAATGAGTGAATTGGCACTGGCCGAGAATGTCTCACCAATGTGCAGTCAGATTTATAACCTGTTTTGTCACCTAAGCCAATCCAAAAGTATGTTGTGTGTGTTTGTGTATGTGTAATATAGACATTGTATGTATAAGCAAAGCAGAGTGATGAAGGCCTGTGAGTTCCATTTTGAATGTCCCAGGCCTGTTCCTGTGCACAAGTTGGGGGTGAAGCTTTTTTCCCAGACAGTAGAAGTGTATAAGGATGCAGAGGGAGGAGACCTAGACAGTGAAGTGAGGACAAATGAGGCAAGGCTCCTATAGAACTGTGATTAGGCTCTTTGTGTAGCACAACCACTTGATAGACAGTGAAAGTGAGGGTGTTGCACTCTGTTCAGCCTGTGAAGGGTATTTTAGGTAAAACCACTCTATTGCAGCTTTACTGACCACTGTCTTTGCGGCTGTTCATTGCCAGGTGCAGATAGTTCACAACTCTTTGGGCCTCTGTTGTGGGTGCTCCAGGCTGAAGACTATCCTGTTGTGAGGAGCATCACTCTACACAAAGGCTGTGTCTGCAGAGCTGCATAGAGAGGTGCTTGGAAAGGAAGCACAACAAGCCAGCTCTTCCTGCAGAATTCTGATAATAAATCGCCATCCATCCATCCATCCATCCATCCATCCATCCATCCATCCATCCATCCATCCATCCGTCCGTCCATCCATCCATCCGTCCGTCCGTCCGTCCGTCCGTCCGTCCGTCCGTCCGTTTGTCTGTCTGTCTATCTACTTTTATGAAACGCAGATTCATAATATCGAGAGAACTCTGCTTGCATTGACATCAACAACATGTACCTGTGTGAGCAGCGCCCCCTGCTGGTAAACGCAGCGGATTCTGAGGCCTTTGCTTAGAGGAGTGGGGGCCGGGGGGAGATTACTGTGAAGCACATCTGACTCAAGGGGATGAACACACTAATTGCGCTGTAAATTACGCCGCTGAACTAATGATAATGCTGAAAATGTTTTCATGTTAGGAGAGCGTAATTCTAATCTCTGAGCTCAATTAGCACGAAATGAGATGGCGGCCGCCAACGCTAATCGCCTGTCTGAAGTGTCCCTGTGCCAGGTAATAATGGATGGATCAGCGCTCCCTTCCAGCTACCTTAGACTGTGAAAATGGCCCATTAACTCTACGTCAGAGGACCGCAATTGGAACTGATATTTACAGTACACAGTGAAATATTCGTTGAGCGACAGATATCTTCTGAATTTCCTCCTTGTCAAGGAGGAAGTACAGAAGCCCAATGCCCCAGGGGGAGGGTTGTGTTAATTACTTTATAATCAGTCAGACTGCCTTGCTCATTCTTCAGTTTTGCGGGCTGGAAGCACTGAGTTACATTTTCATGGTCCCCATGTTGATTTGTTTTCTGAACAGTTATTTTTCTGAACTTCTACCTTTCTGAACTTCTACCTTGGGCTCTTAAAGCCAAGCCAGACCCCTGGCTCGACTCTGGCTCAGCTCATTCCATGTACCCTTTGTTCCCTATTGCCCTGCTCACCTTCCAGGTCCTTGAGGCGTTTCTGACCAACCCTTCGCCCGCAGGCTCATAACACGCATCTACTCTGGTATGCAGCACGAGTCCCCTATCTACGTCCCCCTAGCCCAACGCGAATGGGAGGAAAGCGTGGGTACCTCGTTAGAGGTAAGAGTGTGGGAGTATTGTTGTGCGCAGTCAAGGGACATGTCACCCTATTACAGATTGAGGTTCATCCACTTACAATTCCTTCATCGGCTCTATCAGACCCCTGTATGGATGTTAAGGGTCGAACTGAGCGGTGATGTGATATGTGTACGTTATAGCGCGTCTAAGGCCTCCTTCATGCACCGGGCGTGGGAATGTGTGGAGGTGGCGAACTACTGGCACTGTGTTTTTGACGCACTGGATGAAATGCTGGAATGCAGGATGGAGTGCTCCCTGCTCACTGCCTTGCTTGGGTATGTTAAGAACCTCCCGGTAGGAGTAAGGAGTCTGGCTGCTATGATGTTGTTGCTGGCCAAGCGACGTGTTGCTATCTGCTGGGGCCGCAGGCACACCCACGCAGGGACAATTTCAAAGGAAAACGAACGGTCCAGAGATCCTGGTACTGGATATGAATTCCTAAAAGTGCTGGAGGAACGTTGCTCAAGGCTCTGGACCTTTCAGACTCGTATTAACAAGTAGGAGTGAGGGTGTAAGCATATGTTCCTCCCTTCAAATGGTGTGTTTTATCCATTAGGGTAATTCCTTTTAATGACACAACACAATAGTCCAAGTAGGTTTGAGTGAAAGAAGATATTTTATTTTCATTCACCACTTTGTAAATCCATTTCACTCTTTTTTGTCATATTTTATGGAAAGTTTTTAAGAAAAGGGGACAACCGACACGTGTTTTGCCCGATGTGGCAAGTTGAGCGAGGGCTTTCTCAAGGCTAGTCATTGTGTTCAAAGGTCATAGAATCTGACGAAAGTAGAATACATTCCAATTTGCTTCATGGTAATATTTAGACACAACCAAAATTCGAGGTGTTCAAGTTAAGTCCCGCGATAAATCCATCCACAAAACGCTTCCGCACAGTGGCGTAACAAACACCCCTGCAGCCCCCGCGGTGCGGGGGTCCTCCAGTGTCCAGTACATGAAGTGGGCCCGCTCAGCTCATCTGCAGAGAGCTGTGACAGAGACACACTCTAAAGCAGCAGCTGCGCGTGCAGCCCGCTCTGAGCTCCAGAGCTGAACCTGGACTGAAGAGAAACAAAGTAACAACTTACATTGTTTCTCTTCAGTCAGAGGTGCCAGGCCCAGAAAGAGGATTGGGTGCGGGCCTCGGAGTTACAGGCCTGGGATGTGCATTTACAGGGATTTCTGTAAGTAGGTGTGTTAACCCAGGGATCTTTCTGCGTGGGCTGGGGAGGGGTGGATGGGGCGGGGGGGAAAGGGGTGAGTGGGGTGTTGGGGGGACCAGGATTATGTTGCAGTGGAAGATTGAATATGCAGAAGGTTTCACTCTGTTCTGCATCCCGACAGGGCCAGGGGCGTAACACAGGCCCCTGCAGCCACTGCATTGCATGGGGGGCCCACGCTACAGGAGCCCCCTCACTTCATTATGAATAAAATGGTGCACAGTGCACAGGGCACGCCCGGCCTCTTAATAAATTAAATTGCATGCTCGCCCCCTGGGCCCCGGCGGGTCTGAGAGGCTCACCTCTCTCTTCATTAATTAGATGGTGCGCAACTGCTGGGCACACGCGCGCCCCGGACGGGTCTCTGAGGCTCTCTGCTTTCTATTAAATGGTGGGTCAGGGAGGCTGCGCACAGCTCGCAGTTGTCTCTGCCATGTGTCTGCAAGGTCTTCAGGGTGGGGCAGGGGGCAGGGCTGGTGACCAATGCCCTTATTGAATTATTTCTCATGTACATTGAGCACGCGCAATTCAAAGTGCGCGTGAGACTGAGGTGTGGCATCCCAGGACCCAGCCACACTCCTACGTCGTTGCCAGAAACTGGGAAGAACTGTCCGACGACCGTCACCGGCCATAATTTAAATTAATGTATTACCAGCCCCTCCGCCTGGCTAACCTTGCCCTGCCCATGCCTTCTGCATCTGCTGCCTGCCCAGCCTGCTCATGCCAGCGCGCCTACCTCTGAAGCTGCAGGCCAGGCCCGGCCCAGTCCACAGGTCAGGTGAGTCTGCGTCCAAGCCTAGTAGGCAGGAGTGGTCTGTGGGTGGTGGCGAGTGTGGTGTTCATTATGTCACCACTGCATCTGGTGTTGGTTAGTGAGAGGCCTCCTGCATCATATGACACGTGGGGAGGGCCTCGCAGGCAATAACCCTGTGAGCACCCTACAGGGTTGGGTACAATGTCCCAATAGGTATCAATAATTAAGGCAGTTTCAAAGATGCATGCATCAAGCATTACAGGTAAAGAACAACAAGGAGTCTCAATACATTTGTGAAAGGATTATTAATCACCAACTTATTTCAAATGGGGAGCACAGTTAAAAAGCAGCACTGTGCATGAAAGCATTCATGAAACAACCCAAATGGCACTTGGTGACAAGGTGATAACAAAGTGAAAGTGACGACGCAAGTGAACGTGGTGAACAGCGTAGCCGGCGCAAAGTGACTGGAAATAATCAGAAAAAGGCTCCACAATAAATACACATAATTCCAATATTTGAATTGAACACAGTTATGAGCCTAGAGGTAATGCGCCAAGGAATTGCGCTGTAATTGTCGACGGCGTTTCGATCCTCTGTGATTTGGGATCCTCTTCAGGACAGGGTTGATGATGGATAGGAGTGCTGAAGACAAAGAACGCTGACATTGAGTGGTAGTCAGTCGTGCAGGAGCTATGGATCCGGGCGATCAGCGCCTGAGTTAATCTAGCACTGGAGCTGAATGAATCCGTGTTAATCGCCAGTCTCATTGGATTTAATAATGTGATTGAAAATTTGTTTACATAAGAGGAAAACCATAGAGTTTTATGTGAAAGAAGAGCGCAGGCCTTCCGAGAAGAGGTTGTTCCCCTTCCCATATAGTACGTGTGAGTGACTCTGACATATTGGGCAAATCTTTGTGTCTGCACCCAGCAATGAAGGATTATATTTCTTTTTTTAGAGTTTTTCAGTAGATCAATTTGTCAGGTCTCCCTATGACGTGTATATGACGTCGACATGGTCGTGTGTGCTGCCAGGCCCCATTGGATGATTATCAGAATCACTTCTGCAGTGCGTAACAGTTGCGCTGCAGATGAGTGTGACAGCCTTGGCCACGCAGAAGGATGTATGGTGGCCAAAGCAGTGTTGGCAAGTGTTGGCCGCCATGGGGTTCTTCCTTTGGGGATCTATAAAATCCATCAGCTAATGGACAATTCTTGTGACATTGTGACCTATAGAAAGAGCGGGTCATCCCTACATACTCCATAGTAGCCTACAGCTGTAGTCATGGGCACAAAGACATGTTGGGCCAGTCCGGGGCATGTCAGCAAGAGGACTTCATGGGGTCACACCTTCTTGAAGTTTAGCAGAACACTAGCCATGAACAGATGTTCATTTAACAGATCAAATATATTTTTTAATTAACAGATCAAATATATTTTTTAAAGTTTTGATTTTGGGGGGTTTTGCATCAACGTAGCAGCTAATGGGTAGCGTAATATCACTTGGATTGTCGATGTTGGGTCACTACTCAAGCCTTTGTGTGTCCCCTTGAAAGCAGAAACACTTCCCTAGTTATACAGGTCGTATAGTCCGATTTTCCCAATTGATAAGTGAAATTTGTGTTACAAAATCATCAAAACCAGGTCCTGTTTTTCAGGAATTTGTGATTGTGGCCCATACATAGAAGCGGAGGGGGGGGGCTGGATGTAGAGTCCAAGGAAGTAATACTAAGGCCTAAGACTAAGCAGAGATCAGCGGTGGGCTGGCCTGTCTCAAAACTGGGACATTTTCTGAAAAGATCAGTGTCTCTGAAAGCTTGTGAGGGTCGGGACAGAGTCAGTCGTTTTTCAGGCAAACATGCTTAATTTGTGCTGGTGGATGCATGTTGTAGACTCGGGCGTTCAATATTTGGGCATCCAGAATTATTTATTATTTCCAAAGATTGACCTATTGCAATAGAGAGGAAGGCAGGCAATGGAGAAAGGAGCAGGAAGAGCAAAATACGACTGCAGCAGTGATAAAAGCAGGAATCGGGATACAAATAATCCCAGCTGTGAGCTAAGAGGCACAGGGTGGGAGTGTGTAGTGGAAGAATCAGGCATGGGGTGGAATAAAAACTAAGCTGCACTGAACATCTCCCAGTTTGCTATTGTGCCTGCGAAAGGCTTATCCTTTGCTCACAGCTTGTATCTAGAGAGATGGGTGGGCAGATGAGTGAATTAACGGATGGTAATATGGACAGAAGGTCTTGGTTTGATATGTGTTTCAATGCAAGAGGATGGATGGGTGGGGATGGGTGAACGGTTGTGTTGATGTGTTAGGTTGAATGAATGGCAGGGTGAGTGAATAGATGGATGGGTTTTGCTAGTTTGATGGATACAGGGTTTGGATGGATGAATAGATGGGGTTGCATAAGTGGGTGGGTGAATGGGTCATTTGGGTGGTATAGTTGGATGGGTAAGGATGGATGGGTTACGACTTGTGGATGGCTAAGGGGTGAATACAAATACAAAAGACAAATGTGTAGCATTTGACTCAAAAATGGTCACACAAAAGAGTCAGATATTGGCACAGCAATGACATTGTGATTAAAAATGCTCCCGCCCACGCCTGCATAAGTGTGAGCATTCTCATAATGCGGCCATATTGCTCACGCTGGCTGTTGCTCACCCATATCCATTAATGATTGTTGCCAGGGCAATTCTGTCTGCAAGTGTGTGGTTTTTACAGCAGTTCTTTGGAATTACCAAAGAAATAGTATTGGGTCATTCTCCATTAAGCTTCTATTGCCAGCCCTCTCTATTCGAGTAGCATGTGGGTTGGTAGGATTTAAATGGCCCACATTGCATTACGCTTCCCTCTTCTCACAAAGGGCGTGCAGATGCTGTGTGTTTTGCAGTATCTTCCATGGCATGTGCGAGCTATATCAAAAATGTACGCAATCACCTTGGTCCTACAAGTTTCCTCAGTGGGTTTTGCTTTTAAATCCAGTCCTGGATTTGCTCTGATAAGCTCTCGGTCAGCATGGCCCCATGACCGTGAGGGATCACACACCTTCTCCCACCCCTAAGGACCAACGGAGTTTACGTGGGTGGCGGGGTGGTAACCGGATAAGTTGGAAGCAGGGAGGGCATCATTGTGGGGCAGCTGTGGCCCGGCCGGCAATAAAAGTAAAACATAGTGTAGGGTGGTATATACCTCATCTTCTCTGACATACTAAAGGGCCATATGTATCAAGCCAAATTGACTTCGCAAACGCCGAAATTCGCAGAATTTCGACGTTTGCGAATGCAATTTGGACAAATGGTATGTATGAAGGAAATGTGCTTTAAAAATAAGGAATCGCAAAATGTACAATTCCTTATTTTGCGATTGCATTTAAGGAATCGCAAATTTTGCGATTCCTTAAATGCAATGTAAGAAGCCAAAAAAATGCACAAATTGGCCTTAAGGAATCGCAAATTACCACCAACTTCTAGTTGGTGGTAAGTTGCGAATTCCTTTCAAAATGCATATTTTTTTAATTTTTCAAAGTGCCATGTGACGTACATACATGCCCTTAGGGCATGTATGTGCGCCACATGTGCACCCATGCAGATTTCAGGGGGGCAACAGGGTGTCCTTTGGACACCCCTGCACCCTTGAAAATATTCTCAATTTGTGATTCGCAAATTGCGAATCGCAAATTTCCCCTTCATTCTTATGGGCCTTCTGGCCCATAGAAATGAATGGGAAATTATTCCTTAATTGCGATTAGCAAATTTTTAATCGCAATTAAGGAATTTTAAGGAATCGCTAAAAAGAAGCGAATTTCTACATACATACCATTTTGCGATTTCTAAATAGCGATTCCTGAAAAATCGCTATTTAGAAATCGCAAAACGGAATGTTGATACATATGGCCCTGAATATGGATAAATACAGACAGAAATCTTAAAAAAAGTAAATACCATGAAATCGGGAGCCCTAATTATATGGTGTGCATTTTATAGTGCTTACTACCATTTAGAATCGCCTTGAAGAGTTCTGGAATAGTCATAGACAAGAGTCAATGTCGTCTGTAGATACTGAATTTGGTTGTGTTTTCTATTATTTACATGTGGTGCTGGAGCAATTTTTCAGAGTGAGGGTGGTACCATCAATGTTATATCACAGATGCCATAGGAATTGTGAAAAATCCAACCAAGTGTAGCAAATGAGCCACGCCAATTCAGAATGAGAGTGGTAAGGGTGTAGTATGTGCAGAATTACCAAAAATATGCTTCATTTGTGCTTAACTAACTGTTGATATGTTTTGAAATATTTGTACAGTTAATTTACTGGTATTTAAATGTTTTCGTTTTTCCTACAGAACTTTCCTTTCACACTGTCTGTACCTCAGTAAGATTGTTAAATAGTTCACTTTTCAAAATCCTATACCTTTGAAGTCAGTGAATAACACCAGTCTACGTGTTAAAATAATAAGCTACAGTTTATCAGAAGACATAGCCTAACATTTGACCTCTGTCTTTGAACGCATAGGAAATGGGGCGAGATCAAAACTGAATTTAAAAGCATCTTCATTGTCCTTCACCTTCTGAATTACATTATATTTATTTTGAGGGTACTGCAGCACCCCGCAGTCATACTTCTTCTGCTTATGATGATGTGAAGTACATTGGAGGGTTCGCTACAGTGCTGCCTGGAATAGACTAGTGTCTTGTTTACTGCAGGACTGTGCTAGACAATGTCTAGCCACATCAGGTACTGGATACAGCTGCATACAGTGGCATTAAAAGTATGCAAGGGGCCCCATAATAACCAAGGAAAATGGGCCACGTGGCTCACTGGTTAGAGGCGGCAGACCCGGAAGCAGAGAACGGCCCGGGACCAGGGTTCAATTCCCGACACGCCTCGGTGCCTACTCTAACCAGGGATCACACTCGGCAACTCTGGGCATTAGCTTGCCTCATCTCTACAACGGCCCCCCACATTCGCCGGGGATGCCTGGTTTCACCTTGGAGATACCCAGTAGGGACCATCTCACAGGGATAGCCAGGACGGGTTCCCCAGCGGTCTACAGCGCCACGACGCCTCAGGGCAGCAGTGCACTTTACAAGACACATACATTTACATTTACATTTACTTACCTCCATCAAACGAATTTCGTTGCACGCACTGCATCACCAAATGCGATGCAGTGCGTGCAACGAAATCCGTTTTATTTATTTATATGTTTACTTACCTGTTAAACTCCGTAATCCACACATTACTACCCCCCACCCTGCCCCACGTCACCGCCCTGCAGGAACTCCTACTACCGACCGCGGCTGCTTACCTCCCAGTTGCCTAATGCTTAGTGATTGACAGCCACAATTGACGTGCTGTGGGTCTCTGTAAGTTGTTATTCTACTGTGGAGGAAAATTGGTCTTAATGCTTATACATTAGTGATCCATTAGGACTGCGTCTTTTTTAGCTTAGATCTAAGAGGACACACATCTAAGATGTTTGTCTCTCTATGAAGACGGTGGCTAACAGATGCTGTCGGTGGCCATCGAAACCTTTTCAACCCATTGTAGATAAAAGAGTCACAAATGTCGAGGAATATGGAACATGAGATAGATGATGAGGCCAGCTTAATAGACACAGAACAGGTAATTACAGATACTCAGGTGTGGGGGTTTATGTGGCAGTTCATCCAAGCCACCCAAGCTGGCAAAGATGAAATTCACACACACAGGTGTCGTGAGATAATTAGAAAGTTGCAATTCCTAATGTAAGAAACGTATGTACTTTTGAATACCGATTCCTAGTGGTCCTGGGACCCGAATGATGAAGCATGGAGTGGGTGAGGAGTCTTTTAAAAATCCTAAAAGTGTGACACATTTCTGGTTGATTCATCAAGAAGGGGCCAAGAAAAAGGGAGGTTGGGCTCAAAACCCATTTTTCACGTAGGGATTTTGAACAAAGCTGCAGTCCGAACTGCTGAACGGAATTACACCAAATATAGCAGGAAGCTAGATCTTTGTCCAGAAAGATCTCTTTTTGTTATTTGTTGTAAATACGTTCAGTAGTTTTGGAGTTATTTAAAGGAAAAAGAAATTTAGATCTCTAGGGTCACATATCCTCCGTGTATCCGACCGATCTCTTGCTGAGATCTAATTGGCTGCCAAAACTTCAACCAGCCATCTTGGGACTCAGGAGTGACCCGAAAAAACACAAAAGGGTGCAGGGTACAAATACCTCAATCCCCTCGCCTGGTGGTGGGGTCCCGTTGGGGGCCAAAAATGTTTTTATTTACATTTTTGCCACACATTCGAAGTGGATCTGTGAATCCATTGAAAAAAAAGTACCCCCGGGGACATGCACTGGTGCCGACAGGGAAACTTCTGTTTACTCTCGCTTGGAGGGGACAATTTTAAAGCTCCTGCCAAGCAAGTGCTACAGTAAGTCTGCTCCTAAAGGGTGGGAGCATAAAAAATGTTCCCACACGCCTGGAGAGGACTTTATCTGTTTTATCCCTCCCACAGAGAACAGCCTTTTTAGGTGATACCTGTGGGCGGGAGCAATGCTGGCTTTGGCTGGATGTAGGGAACCGGCTGAGGCTGCGGGGCATTGGGGCTCACCCCACAGCCTCCTACAAACATGTAGTGGATGCCCTGGTTGGCTCCCGGCACCCACACTTTATTGGCTAGTGGTTTAGTGGTTAGGCCCTAGTAATAATTGTCTAGGCCCTGGAGGATGGTGTCCCCAGGGCAAATCTTGGCCTGGGGAGGGAGGCTGCAAGCCCCCTCTCCCTTTATAATTTGGCCGTGCCGAGAAGGTGGGGTCCCCAGGGCCAGAAATTGGGCAGAAACGGTGCACTGTATGCCCAATATAAGGACCCTGGTGTCAGAATTGGGGCAGAGATGGGGGCTGCATGTCCCCTCCCCCATATTTTAAGTGGTGGACCTATTCGAATGACGTCCCCGGGACCAAACACGATCCAGGGAAGTGGGGCATATACCCTTCATTAAAAATTGTGGTGGACCCCGGGGGATAAGGTCCCCGGGCCGAAATTGGCCAGGGAGGGAGCCGCATGGTCATCCACCCAGGTTGGTTGCCTTTGGGGGCTTGGTCAGAGGTCAGGCCCTTCTGCCAACCCACAACCATGCAAGACTTTTGGTTAGGCACAGCGTGGAGTTGGCTGCATGAGGAGGGTTGGTGCCAGGGCCTGGCCACAGGCCAGGCCCTGAGGACAACCTGCCACTAAGTTCAAAACACCATAGAAATTCAACGAAAACCCCCCACAAATACTACAGGGAGGTTATAGTTAGGAATTAGAATTTAAGAAACTCATTTAAAAAAAAATCCATTACTAGAGGCGTTATAATTAGGTTCAGAATTTACACATCATCAACATGGGGCTATCATTTTAGCCCCAAAACCAGTGGCACAGCCAATGTTGTGTTTGCAAAGTGTTCTCCTTTCTTCCTCATTTTACACTTCTTTAAATTCCATATTTTCTTCTTTTTCATTCAATCAAATCCACATGCTAGTTTATGCAATTTCCTGGATTTCTCATGTTTAAGCGGGTCATCCGAACCTCTTCTTCAAAAACACGTACAAAGGCGAAATTCATCAGAAGCAGTTTATTAATACCAAATGCATTTCGGGCCTCTGGGGGCCCTTCATCAGGGGATAACTGAAAATAACAACGAAACATGTTTTAAAACACCTCCTATGTGTATACAATCAGCCTTGTTTGAACTCTACATGTGGTCCACATTACACTCGCTCAATATTACATCCTACATCCTCAGTTATCTACAATAATGTGCTCTGTTCTGAACCTGTCAATTCTAGTTAATTAAACAACATTAATTATGCATTTCTCCCACTAACTTAATCACACACTCTCCATCAACCCCTCCTTCAAAATCATCCCTCTTCTCTCTTCCCCTTAAATTCCGTTTTATTCGTGCAGGACCCATCCCGGACGCGCTTCACTCATCTCCTGAATTTACACACACACAAACCATAGTAATGTAGCTGTTATGGTTAGTCATCTCAAGTAACTAAAACTCGTGCCCTAAGGTATATATAACTTGCATCCTCCCATGCACTGCTAATTACCCCACATGTTACATCACTCATGACATCTTCTATGACATCATTGATATCATTGCAACATTTGCTGTAAATAGCTACCTTAAGGCACGAGTTATATTTACTTGAGATAACTCCTACTATAAAAGCTAAATTTCTATGGTTTTGTGTGTATACATTTCCCTGTGACCTTTGCTTTTTCAGAGAATATATATATATATATATATATCAGGTGACCAAGGCCGCTTGGACGGCCGAAACGCGTCCTGACATTTTGTGTGTGGAAATAAAATAATACTGCACTGAAGCTTGGTCTGCGACCGTGATTCCGCGTTGTAAGCGGGAAGGATTACGAGTTAGTGCTCATCTATATTCTATACTACTATTATAAAGAGAGAACTTGCACCTTTTGGCCAGGTAAACTCAGGAACCACAGCGCCAATCTACACACCCGATACATCTATGAAAATGTCAGGGTGTGTAGATGGACATAGGCTATATAAATGAAAAAAAAAAAGTAAATGAAAAAAAATTACATTTGTAAACAAAGTAGTCCCCTGAAAGTAGCGCCGGCCGGGACTTAGCGCTGGCCCAAAGGCGAGATGCACCCCAAAGTTAACGGAATATGAATGAAAGCATTAATATAATTTAAATTCACGAAGGAGACAGAATTACATCAGATGACTCGGAGCATTTAACTCGGACTGCTTCACGTTTCACTGAAAGGAAGGATTATTGTTAAATTGCGAGCACATCACGGACATTAATTTTTTTAGATGATCTGATGGTTTATGCATTCTTGGCGTGTATTTGTCACATATATGTTTGCATTTATTTCATGTACAAGGTTGATTCTAATTATGCAGCCTGGGGGTACCACGTTTTTGGTAACAGGGTTGGTGCATTATGGGTTGAAAAGGCAGTAAATTCTGTTCTTGGGTAGGTGTGGTAAAGAGGTCACGGGGTTTCACTAATTGGGGACTAATTGAAGAAACGTGTGCAAGCAAGTTTAAAATATAATCATTGTGCAAGAGAGAAGTTGATTTGGTTTTTATAACGAAGAGAGACACGCACACGTTATCCTGTTAGCCATGACCCCTTAAAGTAAAAGAACACTGTTTGTTTTTTGGTTGTTACGAATAATGGGCATGTTGGAGGGCACTGTTTTGTTTTATTCATTTTATTATGATAATGGAAGGGTGATTTGAACGAGGGCAGCGAGGGTGGGGTGGTCAGTGACTAAATGTATCATGTGTTATTATCATTTAGTGCGCATTTGTTTTGTGAAACAGTTCAAACAGCTCTTTATGATTTATTTCAGCACCCCTGACGAAGAACTTTTTATGTTCGAAATGCATTGGGTCTTTTATTGCACTGGGTCAAAAGGGCAGTTGGCATCACGTGTCTATGTCTAAGTTTGGATAAACAGCATATGGCATTTGAAAATGAGGAATAAAGCATTCCAGTTCAACTCATCTGTCTCCGGAGTGATTGCACAAGAATGGAAAATATGGATAACTTTACACGTTTACCAAATGGGAATACAATGGATTACTTCGGTGAAATGTTAAAAATGGTCTAAATGTGAAGGACTGTTGTCCTATTCTTAGCAGTGCAGCAGTTGGTGTTGCTACGTTCGCACATTTGATTATTATCCAGGGTGTGTAGATGGACATAGGCTATATAAATTTTTTTTAAAAAGTAAATTAAAAAAAATGAAGTTTGTAAACAAAGTAGTCCCCTAAAAGTAGCGCCGGCCGGGACCTAGCGCTGGCCGCGACGCGACGTGCGTGATGACGACAAAGGAGGAGGGCGGTGCAGTGAGGAACGGCTGTGCAGTGAGGAGCGGCGGCACAGGTAAGGAAAGGGAAAGTGAGACTGTGTGATGCAGGGGGAGGCAAGAAGGAGGCAGCAGTAAATAAAAATGTCGGAGCGCGAGTGAGTCAGGGCGGGAGGGGGGCGCGAGTGAGTCGGGCGGGAGGGGGGCGCGAGTGAGTCGGGGCGAGAGTGGGGCGCAAGTGAGTCGGGCGGGAGAGGGGCGGGAGTGAGTCGGGGCGGGAGGGGGGGCGCGAGTGAGTCGAGGCGGGAGGGAGTCGGTGCGGGAGGGGGTCGTGGCGGGAGCGGGTGTACTGCCCCCAGCCCCTTTCTGCCCCAGGCAACGCTGGGGCGGGCTGCTAGTATATATGCAATGCAATGATATATCATTGTTATCCTTAAAAATAAAAAAAATAGATATTTTCAAATATGAATTGTATTGTTCATTCTTGATTTGACCATGTGATTGTTATGTGTTGTGTCAACCCCTAGGCTAATCACCCCTTCATACATATTTGTTGGACCCTCTGGTTAGGGCCTTTATATCCTAAGGCAGGGTGTTCTTCTTTTCTATTTGCATTGGTTTTTCCCCCTACTACCTGCCTACATCCTAAAGTTACCCTTGGGGAACCCCCTTCTGTGTCTAGCTTTGTTACTTTGGACCTCATTGCGATGGCAGTCTGACGAGCATCTGACTGCCATCGCTGTGGGGTTGAGACTGCCGTGCAAGGAGTCAGAGGTCCCACCCACCATATTTTGATAAAAACGCATGTAGGCGATCGGGAACTGTCTTTTTCTACTGCAGCTTGTGCTGTGCCCGGAAAAGGGCCACAGCACAAGCCTCATTAGAAAAAGGCATGCCAGGGACCATGTCGTGCCTGGCACAAGGTGCGTGAATGTATGGGAGGCTTCACATGTGCCCCCCTGGCCACTTAGCAGCGGCCCACGGGGGACGGTGGCCATTCTTGGGGCCCCGATGTCTCTTTAAGGCTAACTTTCCTTGGCGGTGGGACCGCCATGAAAAGGCAGTCTGAAAGGGTCATCCTAATCCCTTTGGCACTGCCCACGCAGGCACTGCCTCCATTGTAGGGATTAGTGTCCAACCGCTGCCCCAATGGGCTCCTTGAGCCTGTTGGATGCTCGGTCTTTCCCCTTCACAAAATCACTCCGACCGCTGGTATTGTAATCAGGCGGTCGGACCGATGCCCTGGATGTCAGGCGTACCGCCATCGGTGGCCTGTCAGTGGCGGTCCAACCAACATCAAAATTAGGTCCTTTGACTCAGTACCTACTAGAAGCCTCTTACTGATGAGTACACATTATAAATACAGTTAGTAGTAGCCATAGTAGGGGATGTATGACATTACAACGCATGCTTTTACCACGCATGCTGTTACAACGCAGTTTTTACAACGCATGCTGTTACAACGCATAGCGCTTTGGGGTGCTGGATAGTGAATAGTTTAATTTACTATTCCAACTCCAGTCCCCATGGATAGTAGGGAAGGTGTTGGATAGTCAATTAAATTAAAACTATTCGCTGTCCTAGAGCGCCCCCCAGTGCAATGCGTTGTAATGGTTTTCGTTGTAAAACCTGTGTTGTAAAAGCACTGCGTTGTAAAAGTTTCGTTGTAAAGGATGTTTCCCATAGTAGGTATCCAGTTTAGTACATTCCTACACCTAAGCACCAAGTATAAATTCTTGTTAACCCATTGGCCTGTTTTATAAAAAAGGATAACTCTACACAGTGTAGATTTCTGCCTCATATTTTCATAGATTGTCGCCTCTATTGAGGATCCCAAAATCCCATGGGTCACATTCGGAAAACTGCACCTGTTCTAGATTCCCAGACATAGTCGTGCTCCCTTACACTTACTTTATTGAGTGATCTACACCGTGGTACTCAGTCATAGTAAGCCCACCCGCAGTGTGCATCCTCACATTTTATTTTTTTCCCCTTTTCTATCAAAAATGGAAAAGCTTTTCAAAGTGAAGGAAGGGCTCTTGAAAATATGGTGTTTTTTCTAGATTTAAAAAACCCAATTTCAACTCTTGGTGCAGAAACACAAGCAATAAAGTTACATGGCAAGCGGGGAGGGAAAAGCCAGTGAGAATATTGGTGAATACCCACAAAATTACAATGTAATGGGTTGGGTGTTTACCACATGTTCAGTGGCCGCCGTCTGTTACTGCCCAGAGGACACTGTTATTCCCACCAGAACCAGTGCTTAATTTGAGCCGGTGTTTGGCACCAACACTTAATTGCCCGCACCAGCACTTAACTGCGGAAACCTGCACTTATTATGACAGCTGCCACATTCAGGCGCTGTTTGAATGACTTAAAGATGAGCAGAAAAACTGTTGTTTTATAATTTAATATACAATAAAATCAACTAATACCCGCGCCCAAGCCATTCTTAAAGCTTTGGTGGCCTCGAACAGTCTGAATTGTCACCCTTCAGTGTGATGGTTAGTAGTTGTGCAAGTGCAGTGGCAATGTGTGGTGCAAACTGCAGGGGCCTCCTGACGAGAACCCCGGTACTTAAGGTTTTTTTTTAACAATAACCCCCCCCCTCTTTTCTTTCTCTCCCTTCTTTCTCTTTCTTCTCCACCTAAAACCAACAGCCAAGTAAATGTTTCAAACTGTTTTGTATTGTATATGCAAACATTTTATTTTCAATAAAATACTTTGAAATAAAAAACAAATTAAGCACCGAGTCTGAACCCTATACTTCTGAATGTCAAAAAACTGACAGATCTTCAAATTTTCTTTGGTTGCGAGTGACATATATGGGCCGAACTTTTTCGCCCTGTGATTCCAAAAAAGGTTTTGTTAAAAAGCACATTAGTTGTCAAACAGGGGAGACAAAGTCTATGGAAAATCATAGCTTATCCAGATGAACGCGCCTATTAACACTTCTGCAGTACTCACTGTACAGCTTCCAGGTCGCTGAGTTGGTCCGCTCATTATTGTCTCTGTACCATTTTTGTTTACTGTGTACTTTCACTGACCTATTTGTGGTCTGTAATTAGGTTGTACCTTTGCATTGCTGAAAGGTAATTGACTAATCATGAGAATTACCCCGTTCTAATAAGTTTGATGACGACAACAGGGCAGAGGAAATGTACATTAAGTGCTGTGATTGTCATGGTACATTTTGAACGTCACTTCTGGGCATGAAGAGTGCCCTGCCTGGTGTGGGGGTGGTAACAGCTGGCCTTGTCTTACATACAGCAAGTGCCAACACTCATGAAGGGGAAAGCACTGGTACTTAGAGCTGGTGGCTTTGAGCTGCCGGCTTGACTCTGCAGCTCACCCCAAGCCTTCAAAAGCTCCCAGTCCGGTTTTGGGGGGGGGGGGGGGGGGGGGGGGGGAGTATGGAGCAATTTGTCTGAAGTCCTGGGATGGGTGCTCCCCCGTACCCCGCGGCTGGGTCTCCTACATGTCTTAGAAGGGGTGGGGGGCAACGTATATAAACGACACCTACTGTTGTTGGGCCTCACCATTGCCAAACGGGATGTGGCTAGGGCATGGAAGGATCCCCGGGCGCCGTCAGTGCTAGTGTGGAAGAGAGGACTTGATTTTTGTATGGGTTTGGAGCGTCCGATCTTTGAGGCCCGGGGGTGTCCTAGAAAGCATTACAAAATCTGGAAGCGATGGGCAGATTACAGGGGCCTCTGGCTGGAACCTCCTGTGGATCGGGAAGATCTGCCGGGGATGATATGAACGGTTACACTACATTGATGACAACACGCATATGGATGGAAAATGCATTTGGGGTGGGAAAAATTATCGTGCAGCGGGGGGAGGGCTGGGGGGGTAGTAGGGGGTTCAGGGGGGCTTAGGGGGGGTAGGGCAGGGGTTTTTTGTTATTGTGGCTAAATATTCAAAAGATACCCAGGTTGCCAGTTTTTTGATGCTGTATAAGTGTTTGCAGTGGACTCCGGGGTACGGAGAGCTGCGTCTGGTATGCAATCTTTCAATAAAATCTGTTGTGAAAAAAAAAAGCTCCCAGTCCAGCCTGGCCATGCAGATCTGCAAAGCATGAACCCCAATCCAATATGGAGGTTGAAACAAGGTGTTGCATTGTTCCTGTTAATTGTCATTTATAGCAGGCACGGTATGCCATTACAATGGTACTACAGCAATTCTGGTAGTACGAACTTTCCTTCCATACTGACCAGATGCTACTTCTCACTTTTTTTTCTGGCATACATGGCAATTTTAACAAAACATGTATTTGTAAAAGTTGTTTTCACCTAGAGGGCTTCTTGGCGCTAAATGGCAAATGTTTATTGCTCTCAAACTCGCAGACATGGCATTTTTAACAGAAAATGTATTTGTAAAAGTTGTGTTCATCTTGATTTCTTGGCGCTATACTGCAATTGTTTATTGCTTCCAAGCTCGCAGACCTGGCAATTTTAACAGAACATGTATTTGTAAAAGTTGTGTTCACCTAGAGGGATTTCTTGGCGCTATACGGCAAATATTTATTGCTTCCAAACTCGCAGTTCACTTTCCTCTCTTAGCTTTAAACTTTCTTTTTGTGCAAATTTACTTCATATTTTGAGCATGTTCATAGAGCACAAATGATTATTTTCCATCCATTCCTCAATCATATCAGGATCGGGTTCTTCTAACGTCGGAGTAATGAAAATTCTTAGTCCCTGCGGCACTCTATTGCAATCTACACATTGTTGTAAGGCCGTGGCTTCCCACCACTTTGATTGTTCTTTTTTAAGAACTTTGCACAATGTGTCCCATAGTTTTTTCTTGTCTGTGTTAATATTCGTAGCGCATGATTGTACTCTCGTGCTGCTTCCTGGTTCTGCCATCTTGGTTAACAGCTTTGAAGCTGCCTCCCGTCGTTTGCTATCTCTGGTGTTTGACATAATTATACACAGCGTGGTCAAAGCAGAATTCTAATAGCGGGTACTTCACAATTGTTTCCACATGTTAATTTCAAGAACGGGGAAATACCTATATCGCATCCCCGTATGACTCTGTATGCTCCCCAGAGTACTGCTAACATCCACAAACAACAATGCTTATACGCCGTGTTATCCACCACCAACACTATTCCTGACACTGTAAAGAAGAAGGAACCCCTAAGGTTCATTACTAAATATAATATCCATGCTTGGGAAATGAGAAAAAGTCTAAAGAAATTCTGGGATGTCTTAAGAAATGATGATGCCTTATGTGAACATATAGCGGAATATCCATTCCTCACATTAATTAATTAATTAATTGCGGGTTTCTAACGCGCTAGAATCGACTCCCGAAGGAGTATCTCTTCGCAATAGACCGCTGCGGAACCCGTCCTGGCTTTCCCTGTGAGATGGTCCCTACTGAGTATCTCCAAGGTGAAGCCAGGCATCCCCGGCGTATGTGGGGGCCGTTGTGGAGATGAGGCAAGCTAATGCCCAGAGCTGCCAAGTGTGATCCCTGGTTAGAGTAGGCACCGAGGTGAGAATTATCGAGTCCGCTGACCCTGGTCCACGACCCTGCCGCGTCGGGAATTGAACCCTGGTCCCGGGCCGTCCTCTGCTCCCGGGTCTGCCGCCTCTAACCAGTGAGCCCACCACTCCACATTTAGGAAAACACGTTCATTACGAGACAGTTTATGTAAAAATGTGATTCCTAGTATGACTAAAATAAGTGAGATAAGGTGATTTTTTTCATGTAATCAACGTAAAGATTGTAAATTCCGCTTCAGTTTAAAATCCATCAAAATCTGTGACAATATGCCTCCTTTTGTAATACAGAAACATGTCAACTGTAAAACAGAATATGCAATATATATACACCAAGGTGCCCCTGTAATAAATATTATATAGGGAGCACCATTCATAAAGGTAAAAAGAAAGTCCTAGAGCACCTTAGGGCAATCAGCAAAAACGATAAGACGTATCCGGTTGCGAGGCATTTTCATGACCACCATAAGAGCAATCCCAATCTAGTGAGATTTGCTGTTGTTGATTGTATTCCATCTAAGCCTAGGGGTGGAAATCGAACAGCTGAACTCAGGAGACTTGAATCTAGATTAATCATCAGATTCAATACAATGGCCCCTTGAGGGCTGAATCTTGATGAAGAAATGTCTGGACATCTATAAACTATTTTTAATATTAACTGCTGCTGTTATAGATCTCCCATGATTACTGCATTTGTTTTGCTGTTTTTTAACATTTTGTGTTTAGTTATATTTCATTTGTGCTCTTTTTTAGGTTTTAATCACACCATCACTATTTTGACTTTTTTACAGATGTCTATACATGGAACAATGAAAACTTGGGTATCTGTTCAGTGCTTGATGAAAATACCTGCACATAATAATGATCAGGACTGGGCTGATGAATTAATTCGTCTGTTTTGGATGTTTAATACTTGATGTACCTTGACAGTTCTGATAAAGAATGAAACAGGTTTTGGTAAACAGGAAGTTATGGCGCTCTAGCACTATTAACGTTCAATCAGTAATGAGTACAAAACTTCGGAATGGTGCTGTCATGGAGGGGAGACCCTCAAACCCCTCAATCCGTGTGGAACAAGCCACACAATCACAAATTAAAAACAGTCCTGAGCACTCATAGTAGAATAACACAATATGTAAATGAATGTTCTGAAATCAAAGAACCAATCCAACGTCGGAGTCTATTCTTGAATCTTTTTCTTTTTAATTGGTCATCAGGCATAGATTACACACAGCCAGCCAACACGTCTTTCATTGTAGAAAAACAGTGTTCTACAACTCTTCACGGCTGGGAAATAGAAAAAGATGACCTAAGAAAAGGGCATGGAAATCCATGTCCACGTCAACACTAGTAAAAACCCATTTTTGGTGGCATCTTGAACTAAAGTCACCCAACACGGGTGGAGACCACAAGAGAGAGATTCACACTGGCATTTGTAAATGTATTCAATAATTGACTTCACGGTCCTACTACTTGACATTAGAGATCGTGAATAAGCGTTAGCCGTGTGACATTCCAAAATTGTAAATAAGTAGTGTGAACCCAGTGTCGGAACAAATAGGGGGTGACATTTAACTGGAATACATGATTAAATAAACATCATCGTGGCCAATTTACACAATCCAATCAGTGACCAAGTGACTTCAGAATACTAAGTACGTCATATCTATATGATACCTCAGTGGCTGAATCCAAAGTTAGGTAGGGCAAAGGAAAAAAGGAGAGAAAGGAAAAGAGGAGGGGGATATTAGTGTATCCATTTGATAGGACCTAAATTTCAAGTAAGACCATATCGGGTAAGAGGGCTGTAAAGCCTATTCTTACCCCAATTCAGGTGATAATTCCAACCCGGAAGGTTAACTGAAATCTTGGTGATCAAAAGTAAGGAATGGTCGAGTACAAGCTGAAATAATCAATTGTTCAAGTTACACACGAAAAAAGCCAGAGAAAACAAATAACAAAAACCGTAGATCATAATGTTCATCATGCTTCCACAGGCTGCATGTGGCGGTAAAGCCTTAAGGGTCCTAAAATACTGACCAATACAAGTAACCAAAAGTTTATGCAGGAAAATATTGATCAACCCCCTAATACCCTGTGCGAGCGAGTGCCACCCGAAAGTCTAATACTAATCCATCCCAAGCTGAAATCTACGAGTTAACAATATTAATGGTGGACATTAGGAATTAAACATTTTCAAGGATTTCTTAAAGAGATCCAAAGAAGACACTATTAGTGATAAAAATGGGGCTGAACAAGTTCTTACCCTGTTGGCAGATCAAATAAAGCATAGAGACACCAGTTCCAAAATGAGTCCGGTGCAGAAGTAAAGCGTATCTTGTCCTGCGCCTATGTCCAGAGGAAACCGACACAAAGGAAAAGGGCTCTATAATATTTATTGCTAAATGAAGGATCTCAATGCGAAAAATACAATTAAAGGACACCGCTCACCTTACGTGAAGTATTGCAAGGCGTATGGAGAAATAAACCGGCTCGATCCCGGTGAAGCACGGGTACGTGCTTGTAATGGCTCTTTGGGAAAGGGCAAAAACACCGTAAGAGTACAGGTCGTGTTTACCGCCTAAGGCGTACTCGTAAATCAATGTTCGCAAAGTTAAAATGAGAAAACAGGCGAGAGCACTTACATAGTCGTAGCCTGGCTCTCCCTGTCTGGCGTCTTGTTTCTAACCCGGGGCACCTATGCCAAAACCCAGAAATGTATATATCGACAGGGTGTAATGAAAAACTAGAGAGTGGAATATTATTTATTTATTATTATTTTTTATTATTTTGGATTATTTGATTCTTGTTTAAAAAGGTTTAAATTGATCAAACCGTGATATAGCGGCATTTACAGTGTGCCCGGAGGGACGAACACTTGAATTAGAGTTCGCATGCAGATATACTCATCTGTAATTCCACATTCTAATTCCTCTAGTCGCTCCTGTTAGCTGCATCTGTGGTCCTGTTAGTTATTCCTCATTCTAAGTCTTCTAGACAGTGCTGCAGCTGCTTCTCTGGTTTCATTAGGAATTCCTCATTCTAAATCCTCTAGACAGTGCTGCAGCTTCTTCTCTGGTCCTAGAGGTAATTCCCCATTCTAAGTACTCTAGGCAACGCAGCAGCTGTGTCTGTGGTAATACATCCAGTATACTCTAAACCAAAAAACATAGGTAAAAAACATTGTCATTTACAGCGCCAATAGCTCTAACTCTAAAATAATGCAAGACCTATGGCATTGCAAATGCTTGTTATTTTCAACGATTAGGTACCTGACGAGGAATTGCAACTAGATGGATGAAAAAGCTGGAAAGAACTGTGCTCTTTTTCTGGAGGATATGTTTCCCAGATCCCCACATAAAGTACTGAACGGCCTGATTTGAATGAAACTGCATCCCAAAGCCAGAAGCATTTGAAAGCACTATGGTGTTTCCTATGTGCAGGCCCAAGGACACACCAGACCTATAGAAAAAGGTAACATGTTTGAAATGTACGGGACTCCTGAAGAATGATGAGGAGATGCAGTTGGGCACCAAATGGCAGAGTGCATCTGGGCCACATGAATGTCCCACACCTGTGATAAATGTTTGCTTGGGTCCTGGGGCGTGGCCCTCTCCACCATTCGGCGACTTTAGGAACAGGAAAGCTTGAGTCACCGCCGTAATGAAGTGGACATCCATCCTGTGAACAATGGCACATGTCCTCCACGTGGAAGTCATCTACACAGGATAGTCTTCTAGCCTACAACATGAATTAGAGCCACACAACACTAATCAGAAGGATGTGAAATGTCCAAGACAGTCAAAGCTCCAAAAAATAAATGTGGGTTGCTCTTAAACACACATACTCTAAGCATCTAAGACGTAAACTATTAAGCCAGCCCAGTCATACATTTCATGAGTTCATGCTGCCATCAATTAGACAGAATCCTACTTTGCAATATCTTCCCTTTAAATATGGCAAAGAGACTAAGGGCAGATGTACCACCATGTCATTTAGCAGCTCGCAAATAGTGCACAATTGCAAGTTGCAAATTGCGAGTCGCTAAATGACATGTACAACAATGTCTGAGACACTGCACCTCCTAATGAGGTTACAAATTGCATGCCTCATGCATATTAATGAGGCACTTGCAATTTGCGACACCATTAGGAATGGCTGGTCCTCCCAGGTATGGTGGCCTACTGGGATCAGCACAACTCCTTGTCTGGAACTGCTTTTAAATAAAGCAGATTTTTTTAAAATCCAGCCCGTTTTCCTTAAAGGAAAATTGTTTTTAAACGCAGCCCGTTTTCCTTAAAGGAAAATGGGATGCATTTAAAAAAATAAAAATTAAACGTTTAGTTTTATTTTTTAAGGGTAGATAGTGGTCCCTGGGACCACTGCCTGCGCCTAAAAAATATTTTCCCCTGCATTTGCAAAGGGGAAGGGGTCCCATGGGGTCCCCTTCCCATTTGCGAGTGCTTTACCACCCTCTTGAAGAGGGCGGTAAATTGCAAGTGTTTTGCAACCACAATTGCGGTCGCAAAACATTCTTACATAGACCTCTGACTCGCTATTAGGAAGGGACGCCCTTGGAACACCCCTTCCTAATAGCGACTCACAATTCCTATTTAGCGAGTTGCAAAAAAATTGCGACTCGCTAAATAGGGATTGTACATGGCCCTATTAGATTTTGCATGCGCAACCGGGTCGCAAACCCGTTTGCGCATGCAAAATAGGGTCCTACATCTGGCCCTAACTTCTTAAATAGATAATTAGATTTCCCAATCTACCTTTCGGTCCTGACCCCTTTTAGATTCTGGCTGTTAGTCCAGATGAATAGATGGTTGGGTTCACACTGTCCCTTTACTGTTATACGCAAAATACCAACACTTTTCACTCCTTCATTAGCCCTTGCTGAAATGTGGCCAAATGCAAATTCCTCATATGAAATCAGAGCTGAATACAAGAACATCTGACTACATCAAGTCTAAAAAACTCTTAATGCGCGGACGGTCGATGTCAAATTTATAACCCCAGCAAACAGGTAAATGACAATGTATGTGAGTCAAAGCACACTTGTCTGTCTAGCACATTGAAGCAACTCTTCTTCTTTGTGGCTCCATTTCAGAGTCTGGCCTTCTGTATCTGTGCTAGGAGTGTCAGAGGCGAGCAAGGATTTAATGTGATGAACCAACAACAATTGGTCTCCCACCCAGTGTACGAAAATAAAAAATAGTCATTAAAAATAATTCTAATACAAAGACTGTGGGTTAATTGCTCAGCAGCTGAATGAGTGAATTTAGCACAAAGTCAACAAAGAGCCATCTAACCATCTAGTATTTACTGGAGAGAGCTGCCCCTTGCTAGGGCGGTTTCTGAATCACCAATGATTCAGCAACAAATTCACATCTCGAAATGTTCTAGTTTTTCTAGTGAATAGATGACTGTACATGGCCAGTGGTGTTAAACTTAGTATCTACCTCCGCTTCCATGGCAAGGCTACGTGCAAGCTCTCAGGATAATGGCTGTGAGAACACAGGTGGATTCAAGTGGTAGCTCGCTACAGGCTACGCGTATCTGATGATTGGCCGTCAACCAAAATATCTTTATGGCTGGGCATTGCTCACTGTTTTCAAGGATCTGGTGTGATATGCATGCAAAGAGGGAACAGTGACAAGTACTGCATAAAACAGAGAGTGAGGCACTGGCAGCTGAGCAAAATCACAATAAGTGGACAGAGATAATGTACCCTTTTAACGGACTGACTTGAAAGCACAGATGTCGCTAAACAATTATATTAGCCTCACAGGAGAGTGTTTTGGACTTCGAATACATGTTGGGAGCCAGGATTTCATGTTTTGATTGGGCAGAAGTTGTGTGCCTCCATAAAAAAGCAGTGGCGGCCGGCACAAGTTATGAGTGGTGAGCGGGGTGGGGGGGGACAGGGGGGGGGGGGGGAGTCGACAGACGACGGGATAGGTAAAACGAAATAAAAAAATTACCTTGTGCTTGCCGCATCGCCGACTTGGCTATGTGGCAAGTACAAAGTAAGTGGTTTTTAATTTTTTTTAAATGTCATTTTACCTATCCTGTGGTCTGTTGACTTTCCCCTCACCCCGCCCCACTCTACGGCCTCACCAATCTTCCCTGTGCTGACCGCCACTGCAAAAATGTGCTTGTCCTCTACTCAGCTGTGATCATTTTGTTTATTTATCCAGCTGCCTAAGCTTGAACTTTCATGGGCACACACATGATAATGCAATGCTATTAAAGTGTCTAGGAAAATTAAATATGTTATATTCTTTTTCTCGGGCAGCAGCATTGATGTGAGGAGGGCAGTAATTAACCTGCATGGATTTCTAAGTTTAGCTTGACAGTGCAACTGTCACCTGACCTTTTAACCTACCCAATATTATTTTAAAGTTCCTTGCTTTCCCACAAATACACATCTATTCCCATGCTATTTACTAGTCATGCTCCCCATTACCATGTAATATTCCTTTAAAGCCCGACTTATTGGCATTGCCACTGCTTGTTTATTTCAGGGTAAGCTTCTTGGCACATTGCAAGTTGATAAAGGTATACGTGGACGTTGAAGTATGACTTGTGCGTCATATTGGAAAAAGGAAAAAAGCCTGACCAATTTTTTATATCTGCGATATACAGAAAATTCCACAGGAGGCTGGTTCACTTAGAAAATGTATTGCAGGAGACATTTTCCCCTGAAACCAGTATTCAGCCAATATGCTGCAAGTGCTTTGTTTGTAAGGTATGCCCTCATGTTCAATTTACACATGAGATACCCTTAGACGATTCTGAGGCGGAAAGCCGGGAATCTTAGCTCACAAGGTTTTTAACTCTTTGTTTAATTTTTAAAATTGCACTGCATTGCTTGTTACCTGCTGCGCTACTCCACAAACTGCTCTGCAGCCGAGTAGGAGCTGCTAGGGGACTTTGGAAGACTTCCCTGTGCAAACATTAGGCGCCATCTTGGGGGGAAGCGGAGTCAGCGGGCTAGTTTCCTCCTGCACCACCTGACCTCAGGGCATAAAAGCTGGACGAGGCTGCTCGCGCATACACTTAGACGATTCCTGAGGCGGAATGCCGGGAATCTTAGCTCACAAGGTTTTTAACTTTTTCTGTATTACATTTTTTGCACTGCATTGCTTGTTACCTGCCGCGCTATTCCACAATCTGCTCCGCAGCCGAATAGGAGCTGCTGGGGGACTTTGGAAGACTTACCTGCGCAAACATTAGGCTCCATCTTGGGGGGAAGCAGAGTCAGAGGGCTAGTTTCCTACTGCACCACCTGACCATAGGGCATAAAATGGCTCCATCATCCTGTACGCGCAGCGGACGCACGCCAAAGACAAGCCCAAGGCGCGCCAAAGGCAAGCCCGTCTGCGCCCGTCGACAACAGACCGAGCCGGGAGGCGGGAAACGCTGCCCATTTTGCACAAAAGCCTCTGCCTACAGGTTTTTTATTTTATACGAGTGAAGTGTTGCAGGGAATAAGAATCATGGCCTCTAACAATCACGGTACGAGAAACATTTGCCCTACTAAATTACCAGCAGTATTAGAAGGGCCTGTAACCTGTCACACTTGTAAAGCCCGACTTATTGGCATTGCCACTGCTTGTTTATTTCAGGGTAAGCTTCTTGGCACATTGCAAGTTGATAAAGGTATACTTGGACGTTGAAGTATGACTTGTGCATCATATTGGAAAAAGGAAAAAAGCCTGACCAATTTTTTATATCTGCGATATACAGAAAATTCCACAGGAGGCTGGTTCACTTAGAAAATGTATTGCAGGAGACATTTTCCCCTGAAACCAGTATTCAGCCAATATGCTGCAAGTGCTTTGTTTGTAAGGTATGCCCTCATGTTCAATTTACACATGAGATACCCTTAGACGATTCTGAGGCGGAAAGCCGGGAATCTTAGCTCACAAGGTTTTTAACTCTTTCTTTGTTTAATTTTTAAAATTGCACTGCATTGCTTGTTACCTGCTGCGCTACTCCACAAACTGCTCCGCAGCCGAGTAGCAGCTGCTGGGGGACTTTGGAAGACTTCCCTGTGCAAACATTAGGCGCCATCTTGGGGGGAAGCGGAGTCAGCGGGCTAGTTTCCTCCTGCACCACCTGACCTCAGGGCATAAAAGCTGGACGAGGCTGCTCGCGCATACACTTAGACGATTCCTGAGGCGGAATGCCGGGAATCTTAGCTCACAAGGTTTTTAACTTTTTCTGTATTACATTTTTTGCACTGCATTGCTTGTTACCTGCCGCGCTATTCCACAATCTGCTCCGCAGCCGAATAGGAGCTGCTGGGAGACTTTGGAAGACTTACCTGCGCAAACATTAGGCGCCATCTTGGGGGGAAGCAGAGTCAGAGGGCTAGTTTCCTACTGCACCACCTGACCATAGGGCATAAAATGGCTCCATCATCCTGTACGCGCAGCGGACGCACGCCAAAGACAAGCCCAAGGCGCGCCAAAGGCAAGCCCGTCTGCGCCCGTCGACAACAGACCGAGCCGGGAGGCGGGAAACGCTGCCCATTTTGCACAAAAGCCTCTGCCTACAGGTTTTTTATTTTATACGAGTGAAGTGTTGCAGGGAATAAGAATCATGGCCTCTAACAATCACGGTACGAGAAACATTTGCCCTACTAAATTACCAGCAGTATTAGAAGGGCCTGTAACCTGTCACACTTGTAAGTTCCAATGTTGTATCGGGAGTGTCGTCCTTAGTGAAGATGGCCCGCGAACTTACAGTGGCCCTAGCTATATCCTATGCAATGTCAGATCTCCGACAAAACACTCTATTGAAATCTGGGATATGTTATCTACCTATTCCCCAGACATATGCTTCTTAACAGAGACATGGCTAACCCCCCACAACTGTCCTGCGATTAATATAGCTATCACTGATAATTATAAGTTCATTCATTTGGATAGAGGGGGAAAAGTGGGAGGAGGCATTGGAATAGCTTTTAAATACCACCTAAAAGCCCAATGGCTATCAACGATTAGCACTGACACAGCGGAAGTGGGTATTTTTAGTGTCTCCATGTCACCTACAGAATCATGGGACGGAGCTTTATTATACCGTCCACCTGGCCCGAAACTGAATTTTGCCAACTATTTGACAGAACTCAAAGCTATGCAGGTCCTGGCGTCCAGTAATTTTATTTTACTGGGTGATTTCAACTTTCATGGAGAAGCCCTATCTGATCCGGATGTCTTTCAGTTGACTTCAAGCCTAGGTGATATGGGTCTCTTCCAACAGGTATGTGGCCCTACTCATAGTGCAGGTCACACGCTGGATCTTATATTTACAAATATGGAACACTTAAAGTTCCATTTCTCGCGTATCATGACATGGACGGATCACTACCTGATTTTATTCTCATGTCCTCTTAACACCAACTCTTCCAATCGGAAGCCGTCTAATCCTTTAAAATCACAGAGGGGCAGACCTTGGCAGAAGCTTACTCTGGAAGCATTTAAAGCGAACCTTATAATAAGGATTTTGACGGATAAAGTTCATAGGACACCTCTGTTATGCTGGCCAGATTTAATTTGGCCATGACCCAGACTTTGTACGTAGTCATCCCTGAGTGTAATAAAAAGCCCGGCTCCCAACGAAAATCAGCCCCATGGTACTTAGGGGACCTAAAAACTGACAAATCCTTATGTAAAGTCCTAGAGAGACGATGGAGGAGAACTAAAGAGGAGGCGGATAAATGGAGTTATAAATCAGCCTTAGCTGCTACCACCAAAAAATTAAAACTGCCAGATGCGCATTTATACAGCTGCAAATAGAACAGGCTGGAAACTCTTCTAAGACACTGTTCGACATTGTTAAAGATTTTGCTTCTCCTCAAGCATGTAAACAGTCACCCTTAGAAACACAGGAGCTTTGTGATTCTCTTGCGACGTTTTTTCAAAATAAAATCTCATTAATATATGATAATTTTCCTACCAGCAGTACCAATCATATGAGATCTATCGGGAATGCGGATGTCCTTACGCCAGTGCATGGTTGTCATCTTAATCATTTTGAATTTATCCCACTGGAGGATATAAGTCACCAACTGCAAACATCAAAATCAGGGTCCCCGAGTGATATATGCCCCCCAAACACCATGGCCCTACTGGCATCTATCTGCGCTCACCCAATTCAGAAGATTTTTAACTCCTCTATTGCTAGGGGCTCTATTCCAACAGAGTGGAAGGAAGCCCATGTCCGTCCAATTCTTAAAAAACCAACAGCAGATCCAAAGGTCTTGAATAATTATAGACCGATATCTTTGTTACCTTTGTTGGGGAAGATATTGGAAACCCATATAAATAAACAACTGAGCCACTAATTAGAGACAAATAATATTCTTGACCTTTTGCAGTCAGGCTTTCGGCCGGGCTTTAGTACAGAGACCGCCTTACTGGCGGTCGCAGACTCAATAAGACTGACCCTTGACAAGGGTGGATCCGTAATGCTCATTCTCTGGGACCTCTTCGCAGCATTCGATAAGGTCTCCCATCAACTGCTTGTGGAGAGGCTGTGGGAATGCGGTGTTGGGGACCTCGCTCCGAAATGGCTAACTAGTTTTCTGGCCGACAGGGGGCAGATGGTCATGTTGGGCCCTTTTAGATCTAAAAAAATCCAGCTAGATAAGGGAGTGCCACAGGGCTCATGTTTGAGCCCCACTTATTTAATGTGTACATGGCCCCGTTGGCCAAGATCGTTCGACCTTATGGGTTTGAGATCGTATTGTATGCGGATGATACTCAATTGGTCTTCACCATTGGATCTAACCTAAGGAATGTTGGCCATCTCAAATTGGATGGCTGAATCCTGCCTCCAACTTAATCCAGAAAAAACAGAGCTTATGTTTAGAGGAAAGACGCAGGATTGGAAACTTGCCGATTGGTGGCCGGACCAGTTGGGGATGGCAACATCAGTAAAGAGCTTGGGAATGCACTTGGATGACAAACTGACTATGAAGGACAACGTCAGAAACATCATGGGCTCGTGCTACTACAGTCTTCGACTACTTCGTAGAATCATTCCATACCTACCAGTGGAACGTCGCAGAGCGGTGGTCCAGGCGATGGTTGTGATTCGACTGGACTACGGGAATGCCCTACTGGCTGAAGTGGGAGAGACCCTGGTAGCAAAACTCCAAGTCATCCAAAACACGGCAGCAAGGATGGTCTTAAACCATCCCCCGGGCTCGCCTTCTCTCCCCCTGCTAAAAGAGCTCCACTGGCTACCAGTGAAAAAGAGGTCTTTTTTCAAGATTTGCTGTTTCACTTTTAAGGCCACTAATGGAACAGGCCCTGAATACCTGCAAAACAAACTTTGTAAGCAGATCTCCTGTCGAAACTTGAGATCTAATGAAAGGGCTCTGTTGATGATTCCGCGTATCTGGCGGACGCGTTTAGGGGGCAAAGCCTTCTCATATATCGCCCCTAAATACTGGAATTCCCTACCAGAAGCTCTGCGTATGTCCACCTCCTATATGGTCTTTATGAAACTACTGAAGGCTTTCTTATTTTAATTCTTCTCTGGTTTTATACATAATTTTCATTCTCAGTTTTTCGTCTAAGTAAGCGCTGAGATGCCCCTGGGTGAGTCATGCGCTATATAAGAGGCCAATAACATAACATACCAGCAAGTGAGTTTTACAATTTTGAACAAACCAGAAATTACAAGGCATTAAATATTTGAATCATTGATTAACACTGAGATGATTTCCTAAGAAACATTACACTAATAACTATTGAAATCTTGACATGCACCTCTTAAATATTTCCTCTTTCGCGACATGCCTCCCTGCATGACAAGCAGTTCTGGAGTTAGGCCTTTGCTGATAATCATCACCATTTCTCCTAGTAAAATACAGCTCCTTTCCATATTACAGCAGAAGGCATCACTTAATAAACATGTGTATCGTCATACTATTCAAGAACATATTTGATTCAAGTGATATTTTCCTTACATCTTCGTACAAAGCCCTGCACGCTTCAGACAATCCATGTCCTTGTCCGATTCAGTCTGTAAATGTCACATGAAATGGAACTCCCCACTCCTTCAGCGAGCTGATTTCAGAGTGCCTGGGAGGAAAAGGTGGGAACCACAAGTACCATCATGCTTAGGTGCATATGCCCACCATGGCGGCACTTGAACTATATACAGGTGTCCCTTGCTAATGCTGTTTGTTGTCGAGTCAGTCTGCCCGTGAACAAGGACATGGATTGTCTGAAACGAGTAGGGCTTTGTATGAAGATGTAAGGAGTGGGACTGTGCCTCTGTGTCAGTGTCCATGAATTAAAAGGTGATATTCTCCCTGCAAGTGGCGTCTTCATTAGGGTCAACTCTATATGTGTGTGTATGCATATATATATATATATATATATATATATATATATATATATATATAACAGCTCCGTATTCCTAGTATTACCCAGCCGGGTTCAGGAAACAGCACTCACGAGCACAGCAGTGTATTTAGCAGGGGGGTTTATTCAGAACAGAAGCGTTTCGGGAGAACACTCCCTTCGTCGGTATTCACATCAGAGTGGCAGTATGCAGCACCATTATCTATGTTTGTCAAAACTGTTAAAACAAACAAGGGACTATGCCACAAGCGCGACATTAAGCGCCATCTTTAAATATGCAATTTAGACTTAATCTGTATAGAATTGCTAGCAAGTTAGTTACACCAGTAATAAAGCCGTGTATCGACACAGTTGTTATCTTAAAAATAAACCACACGTTATACATATTCGAAAACATTTTGTGGCTAAGATAACAGTTTGTTGTTAAACACAACTCAAACCCCAGACAACAATCACAAAATAAATGCGAGAACGTCGGGCAAATCTTGCCGTGGATCGGCAATTGCAGCCCGTTAGGACTGCCACACTAATGCATTTTGCTTGCATAACAATATCTTTCTCTTTCAGGACACTATGTATCGCCAACTGTCTGGTACGGCCATGGGCTCCTGCTTCACTCCCAGCTATGCAAATTTATTCGTAGGCTGGTGGGAGGAGCAGGTAGCCTGGGCCCCCAGGCTTGCCACGTGGAACAACAAAGTGGTGGCATGGAGCAGATACATAGATGATCTGTTCCTAGTGTGGGATGGATCAATTGATAAAGCCAATCAGTATATTCATATACTCAATGACAACGAGCATCACTTGAGATTCACTGGGGAAATCAACAAGGAAAAGGTCAATTATTTGGCCCTAGAAGTGAATGTCAGTGATGGACGCATTTGCATACAACTTTACCGCATTTAGTATAGAATATTTCGATTTTCCTCATCTAATTAAGATTTCTTCATCCAGTACTATTTAGAGAAGATTTATGTTAGAATATTTCGATTTTCCTCATGCATAACAGGCATGAGGATCGCATATCATATACTGATCATCAAATTCTTTTTCTAATACTACGTATCACGATTACTGAATATCTTGTATGTTTTATGATGCTGAGGTTAAACTGAATTCGTCATTTTGGCCTGCCTGTAGTAATCGTGTATTTTTATAATATATTCCTGAGACTTCTGTATATCAGTCTGGAATTGAATCCATACTGATATTATAAAGAGAGAGCCCAAACCTTTGAGGCGGGTAATCTCAGCAACCACAGCACCAATCACAACACCCAATACAGTGCTGGAAAGGGTAGTTGCAGCAGAAGGACATAGGCTATGCAGACGCCCACCATATACATTTAAAAGGTAAATGAACCGTGCCAGCAAAGTAGTCCCTTGTGGGTGTGTCTGCGTTGTGCTGTGTCCTGAAAAGTATGAAAATTTGTCATAAAATGTTTTTGAGCTACCTTTGGTGGCGTAGGACAATGTTCCCATTGGTTACATTTTAATACATTTCTAGGATTTGCAGATTTGTGCAAGAAATAATGACCATGGTGATTATAACAGTACATTTGTTCATAATCTGATGAACCTTCTAAGTATTCATGATTTGTAAATTTTGCAGACATTTCTAGTTCTGACATCATATTATTAACAGCCTCAAACTCCCAATCATCAGAAAAGGTGCTAGATGAAACAAAGTCATTCAACGAAATCTTGAATTGGTGTAGAATCTTCAACACCTCTGCAGGGCCAAAGATGTCATAATCAGTTCTGTCCCAGGCTATACCACCTAGTATAGGAACGGCTGTGATGCTCACTGATGACAAGTCTCTTTGTTTCCGATGAGATGATTTGTATGGCTTGAGGAGAAAGTTGATGTTCTTACTTGCTGTGTCCTTTTTAGTATATCTTCCATTTATCAGCAGTCCCAAAGTAAATAACAAGAGTCAACCAAAGTAGAAGAAAAAGTACACCCAACATAATCCAAACTTCAATCCATGGTGAAACCAGATACGTCTTTTCCAGTTGATGAAAAAGTTCTGTTGCTTGTTCTTTAAAAGTTCTTTGGGATCGTTTCAGGTTCGCTGGGATCCTCGGAAAATGTATCAAAGTTAATGAAATAGCCAGAGGCAGTTCTGTCAATTGTAGGGATTGCATCAGGAGTTGATGAAATTGCTGGAACCACTTGATCCCTTATCATATTAGTATAATCAGATGCTTTTTCATTGTAGACAGGTGTTTCTTGACAAACTGTTATTTGGGTCTCAAGAGGTACAATTTCCATGACTTTGTTGCATAGTCCTTCTTTTCGCACTGCAGATTCTTCAAAGGTAATTAGTCTCTCAGTTTGAACCTCTTGGATAGTAGCAAGATTCAGTAGTCTTCTACATCTTTGGAGTCCACTTGGCCTACTACCTATTATTGTCCTCATGATGTGGTTTTACCAGATCGATGGATACGAACCTGTTCTTTCTTCCAGCACGGGGCGGCAGTAAAAATGTTCTTGATCCGTGGATTGCTAGCACAGGTACTGATTGTCTGTAAGAAGGACCAAATTCCTTCTTGTCCGCGATCTTTTCTCTGACTAGATCCCCAATCTTTGGAATCCAGGCAGGCCTTGCTGGGACGGGTGGTTTCCCTTCAGTGGTCGTCGGCTTCTGCAATGTGTTGCTTTGACTTTTTCTTGTTTCATTCAAGTCCTGCAAAACAGCCAAACGGTCTTTGATATCAAAAGGTTTCTGTTCTACCACTGAAATGTGACGATCAAGGTCCTGGACAATCATTCTAGTTTCAAAAAAGGATTTCATATCGAGTGATTCCCCCTATAGAACTTCTTGCAGATTGTTAAGACTACGTTGGACACTTATTAGATGTTTGACCCACCCGTCACCCGAGCCTAATACCCTATCTGTTATAGATTGCTTTATGTCTCATGTTTTTCTCTCCACAACCGAATTTCCCTCAGGATGAAATGGACTAGAATACCGCAATGCAACGCCCAGATTGGCCTTGGCCTCCTTGTAAGCTTTTGAGCTAAACACAGGACCCTGGTCAGAATGTAGCGTGCCGACTGCGTATGTGCCGATAAAGACTCGCAAATCTTTTATAACAGTTTGAGCGTCAGCCGAGCTCTGAGGCCACATCCAAATGAATCTTGTCCTAATAGTTGTGGGATCGCATTCGTCCATAGGGACGTCTGCGTGTAGATAGTCTAATGCTGTCTAACAATGGTGTCTGTACTGGGCTGGCTACACTGTAGTCAGGTATCTGGCGGCGTTCTCTGCTGCAATCTCTATTGCAGTCATGGCAGTTTATTGCAAATGTGTGAATGTGACCATTCATCCCTGGCCACCAGTACGTCTCTTTTAATTCTAGTATTCATTTAGAGATCCCTTGATGTATCAGACCCATTCCCAAATGTGCTTCATGTATCAAAGCTACTCTACGTTTCCTGTTTGGAATTACTCTATCCCCCACTCCAGGGATTCGCGCAAAAGAAACTGAGTTTGTATCAGTTATGTATGAGTATTTGAGTGGAAAGCCTTTTGGTAATGTTTTACCATTGTCCTTGCTTGAAGCATTGACAGCTTGCATTATTTCACAGTCTATTTCGTTTTTAAACGAGTGATTGCAGCTACGGAAGCCGTTTGCACAGCTGCCTTTGCGGCTTTATCAGCCAATGAATTCCCTGCAACGTGAACGCCATCACGTTGATAACTCAGTATATGGATCACGTGAGCTTTTTGTAGTTCTTTTCGTAACTGAACTTCTTGTTCCCAAAGCAACTTATGCTTGATTGTGCCACCTTTCACATCTTTGAAACCGTTTTGAATCCAGTTCTGCAAGTATTCATTGTAAGATTGAACGCAATAATAGGAATCGCACACTATGAGTGTGGGGAATTCTCGATCAGTATTTTCGAGCGCCGTCTTGAATGCTTGTAGTTCAGCTCGCTGAGCTGTACGATCTCCGAGAGATTGCTTTTTTGTGACCATAGGTCGGAATTTACCATCGCGCCAGCGACCTTTGACGATCGCGCACGCAGCACTATAAGCTTGTTTACCCACAATTGGGGGTTGGGCTGATCCGTCTGAATAAATTATACATTCATACTGTTCTAGAGGCAGAATCTCAGTGGGCAGATGACATTCTTGTTTGTATTTTAGAAATTTTTGTGCTTTCAAATAGGGGTCAAAAACGTATACAATGTCTGTTGCAGCAAGAGAATTAACCCATTGTATCCATCTTGGATGTAAAGCCTTTGCATTCAGAATCCTCGCTATGCCTAACCCTGTGCGAGGGCTCTCTCTTTTGCTACTGCAGTTTGAACCGCTGTCAGAATTTTTTCTGTAGAAGTGAATTTCATTTCTGCTTGTGTGTACAAGTGCGATATATAAGCTGTGAGTACTTTTTCTCCATCTTTAAAGGTTAACCCCTTCGGTGCTCATGACGAGCTCAGCTCGTCATGCAATATACCTCTCAGGTGCTCATGATGAGCTGAGCTCGCCATGACCACACCCATTTTCATTATGGCCCAGCACAGGAGAGGAATAAGACCAGCAGCGATGTAGTTAAGTACGTGAATCTGCATCTTCCTGGAATGATTCAGATTACTAGGTTGCGTATGTTTACGCATGTTTGTAAATGTGTTGTTGCTAACATGTCTGTTTGCACTGAACGCAAAATTTCAGTGTGTTTTTTAGTCCAATTAACTTTTTTGAAATCAGGTTTGATTAATTCGTAGCGGCGTTTAACCCTTTCCGCGTAGTTTAGAATGTATGTTCTTCCAAAATTTAGGAAACCTAGAATTGCCTGTAAGTTTTTCAGCGTTTTTGGAGGTTGGAGCAGCGCACATTTCTCTAGAAAGTTTTCTGCCAGGCTTTTGCCTTCACTTGATAATTCGTATCCTAAAAACAGGACGTTGAGGTGGGTAATTCAAGATTTTTTTTTATTGAATTTATACCCGTCAGAGGCAAAGCCCAATATTATGGTGTTCACCCTGTTCAAGTGCCTATCCAAGTCATCATCTGTTAGATAGATGTCATCGACATATGATAATGCTTCATCATCATACGTTTGTAGTAACTCTATTACTCTGGCTGAAAATAACCCTGGACTATTCTTGAATCCCTGTGGGAGACGACCGAATTGACTATGCGTCCCCATAATTGAGAAAGCGGTCAAATACCTACTTTCAGGTGCAATGTTTTGACAGAAGGATCCATTAGAAAGATCTAATGTGGTTTTATATTTTTTATTCACAATGTTATCCATTAGTGCTGCACTGTGTGCTTTTTCTACTGCAAAAGTTTTGCTACAAGAGTTTAAATGTCTGTAATCCAAAACTAGACGATATGTATTGTCTGGTTTGGACACAGGAAACAAAAGATTGTTTATGGACGAGGTGCATGTTTCAATCACCCCTTGGTATTCAAGTTGATCTAGGATCTCCCTGACTTTTTTTTTAGCTTCTTGCTTAACTGGATACTGCCTTTGCGCAGTTGGTTGATTTTTTAACTGGATTTTATGGTGAGGAGAATCCTCATACCATCCTACATGATTTTTGTATAATGCAGGAGCCTGGGCTACTGCCCATTTCCTGGCATAGGTATATTTTTTATGAATTGGAATATGATTGGAGAAGGCTGGCATAATGATGGCTTCGCCATGCGAGCACTCCCTGACAAATTCAAGTGGCCAGTCTTGTACAGCTAGAAGAATGTCATAACCCTTAGAGAGCTTCTCCCAAAAGAGTGCTCTTATTTTTCTAGTTATATCCCCCTTCATCCGGAGTGTTATTTCATATAACTTGTATGGGACACTAACCCTGGTATCAGCAGTTTTAACTTGGATGTACTTATTCAAGTCCACTGTCTCCAGATGATCCTTCAAGAGCTACAGTTACTTCTGCTGCGCTGTCCAACATTGTCTGAGCCCACTCCCCGTTCTTGAGTTGCGTCCTCAATAAGTATGGGTGAATTTTGCGAATCAGCGTTTCGCGAATTCGCGCAAAATCGCAACACAATCCGCGAATTCGCAGATTACCTTGCAAAATCGCAGATTGTTTTGCGATTTTGCACCATACTTAACTGGAGTACTTTCTACTGGCTAATTAGTTAGTGATACCTCGTTGGGTAAATGTATAGTGCTTTTCCTGCACTACAGCTGCGTAGGGCCAGAAGTGTTGCCTCCAGTGACCATATGTGTGTAACTTTGTCATCGCACCAAAGGGCGCCGTGGTCCCTCAAGTGAGCTGTCCATCATAGTGTGTAAAGGACGGGAAGACGGTGCACACCGCTAGTGTGTGTGTGGGGGGCAAACGGGGGGGCTTCAATGTGAGTTCACATGGCCGTTGTGTGTATAAAAGGACAGGCACCAATCAGAGCAGCAGATGAGGAGAAAGAAGCTTGTGGTCACAGGAACTGCATGGGGATAGAGCTTGTGAAAGTCAAGGATGCAAAGGCCTCCATCAAGCATCATAGCTAATTTTCAACTGTAGATATGGGGAGAACACCCACCTACCCAGCCTCGACAAAGAGCACATTTTTTTGGGGCTGATTAACTTTGCCATCGCGCTGAAGGGTGCCGGAGTCCCTCGAGTGAGCTGTCCATCATAGTGGCTAAAGGGCGGGAAGACAGTGCACACCGCTAGTGTGTGTGGAGGGGAAAACGGGCCGGGCTTCTATGCCAGTTCACATGCCTCTTGTGTGTATAAAAAGACAGGCACCGATCAGAGTAGCAGATGAGGAGAAAGAAGCTCGTGGTCACAGGAACTGCCCAGCCTGGACAAAACGCACATTTTTGGAGGGCTGAATAACTTTGCCATCGCGCCGAAGGATGCCGGCGTCCCTCGAATGAGCTGTCCATCATAGTGGCTAAAGGGCAGGAAGACGGTGCACACCGCTAGTGTGTGGGGGGGGCAAACGGGGGGGCTTCTATGCGAGTTCACATGCCTCTTCTGTGTATAAAAGGACAGGCACTGATCAGAGCAGGAGATGAGGAGAAAGAAGCTTGTGGTCACAGGAACTGCCCAGCCTGGACAAAATCCACATTTTTTGGGGGCAGATTAACTTTACCATTGCGCCGAAGGGTGCCTGGGTCCATCGAGTGAGCTGTCCATCATAGTGGCTAAAGGGCGGGATGACGGTGCACACCACTAGTGTGTGTGGGGGGGGAAACGGGGGGCTTCTATGCAAGTTCACATGCCTCTTGTGTGTATAAAAGGACAGGCACCGATCAGAGCAGCAGATGAGGAGAAAGAAGCTTGTGGTCACAGGAACCACACGGGGATAGAGCTCATGAAAGTCAAGGATGCAAAGGCCTCCATCAAGCATCATAGCTAATTTTCAACGGTAGATATGGGGAGAACACACACCTGCCCAGCCTCGACAACACGCACATTTTTTGGGGGCTGATTAACTTTGCCATCACTCTGAAGGGTGCCGGAGTCCCTCGAGTGAGCTGTCCATCATAGTGGCTAAAGGGCGGGAAGACGGTGCACACCGCTAGTGCGTGTGGGGGGGCAAACAGGCGGGGCTTCTATGCGAGTTCACATGCCTCTTCTGTGTATAAAAGGAAAGGCACCGATCAGAGCAGCAGATGAGGAGAAAGAAGCTTGTGGTCACAGGAACTGCACGGGGATAGAGCTCGTGAAAGTCAAGGATGCAAAGGCCTCCATCAAGCATCATAGCTAATTTTCGACTGTAGATATGGGGAGAAGACACACCTGCTCAGCCTCGACAAAACGCACATTTTTTTGGGGCTGATTAAGGAGTTACTGAATTTGACCTTCAACTCAGGCACCTGCTTTAACTATATCTGTAAGTGCTTCCTGCAGGAGCCTTGTTGTCTACTTGTAACTATTCTCTGACCCCGCTTCAAGGGTCAGAGAATAGTTGCAAGTAGGCAAGGAGCAGCCGCTCAGGAAGCACTTACAGGGTTACAGCAGGTGCCCAAGTTGAAGTTAATTTCTTTGTAACCATTTTGTAAATAGTTACAAAAAAATTAGCTTCAACTTGGGTACCTGCTGTAACCCTGTAAGTGCTTCCCAAGCAAAATTCGTCCCGCTCGCGGATTCGCGTATTTTGCCGCGATTTCGCACGATCGCGGATTGCAAAATCGCGGAAAATCTGCAAATTCCGCAAGCGGAACAAATTTTCCGCGCATAGTTAGTCCTCAAGATCCTCGGCATGTCTGATTTTTAGACCTGCTACCTTCTTTTGGGTGAATTGGGTTTTCTTCTTTTTTGGAACATGTTGATCATCTTTGGACTTCACACGTTCTTTCTTTTGTTCTGACCGTCCTCTTCGTTCCGATTTCTGTGAGGAAGTCTGAAAGGTACGAGAGGAATGTGTATCAGTATCTTGATATCTATCAACTTTTCTCAAATTATCCCTATTGCTGAGGTTATACCTCCTTTCAGAGGGCTCCTTTTGAGGAGACCTACCTCTGGATTGAGAACGCTTCGCTTTAGAAGTTTGTTTAGCGTTTTCCCACTTCTTTTTAGAAAGAGTAAGAGTGTTTTTAATAAAGACCTTTTCAGGGCTTTCAGTCAGTTGGGGTTTAACTGGTATCCCACCCAAGCTGTCTCTACCTAGTTCTTCATAGGATTTTTCAATTATTCTGGCCGGTTCTTGTGGTTGCTCAGTTACATCAAATTCTCTTAGCTTTTGGCAGATCGCCACGGATGCTGCTTCACCTTTAATATTAGCTAATATTATTGTTGAGACCTGTTTGAAATCTTACAGTAATTTCATACCTAGATTCAAAGCAGGCTCTTCCCCGTATTCATTTTGAATCTGTTTCAGGATGTCTGGTATGACCGCCATAGACGGAACACCATGTGTTTTGGTGTAGATTGCAGCAAAGACTGTACCCCAAGTGTCTCAGTCCTCCAGGTGTGGTGCGATCCCCATTGGTAAATAGATTGTTAGAATTCTGTGTTTCTCATGAGGGATAGTATCAGGAAATACTGCCTCGATTTGAGTAATTTTTTGAGCTATCCAGAATGGAATTTGTTCCCTTTTTGCGGGTAATTTACCAATGACTGATTGTATAGTCTATGGTGTAATTTTATTTGTGCTCTTCTGGTAAAGGGTGTGTTGTGGAATCCTTATAGGAGGTTGAACTGTTAGAGTCCGCATGACATATTGAACCAATTGTCTATGGATTTTGATTAGTTATTTTAGTTGAACTAATAATTCTGCACCTGTCATATCTTCAATGGCAGAATGTGGTGTATAGCTGGATAATACTGGCCATGTTGCTCCTGGTCTACCTAGTGGACTGAGCCTGGTAATGTGATTTTGATGTTGTAGGGCGCCTTTAAACCAGAGCGCATGCTCTTGATAAGTTTGTGGAATTTCAATACCCTCGAAAGGAATGTATTCCGTTGGATGTTCCTCTTCTTTGTAGAAGTGACACACATGTGTTACTGGATTTGCTTCAGGAAAGATAATCCATGAATAGAATACCTCAGTCTGATGATATTCGTGTGCCTCTATCACAAAAATTATCCTAACACCTCTTGATGATAGGCCATTTGTTATAAGTTTTATAGTGATGGTTTTCCTTACATTTTCCGGGATGATTATAGCATCCGGGTCGGTTTCTTGGAAACCTTTAATATCAAAACCTGCCACAGCATTATTGCCTGCAGCTCCACCGTTCTCAGTGTCGCTATCCCGCATTTTGTTGACTGAAAGTTTGCAGAGCAAGTTTTAAGGAAACAAAGATAAGGTGCACAATATTTTGAAACTCTGTATCCTTCAACGTTGAACAAACCAAAAACTAATACATAGGATTCTCGTCCGACTCAGTTATGGCAGATTTGTTATTCTTTTACCCATTCCAGACGTCTATTGGAGTATTTTACGGGAAAAAAGGTCTCTGAGTAAAGCACGTCTGAATTACTTTAGTATCTAGCGTTAAATTAGTGCCTTACCAAACGTTGGGCGCCATGTAGTGTAGTTCCTATATTACCAATAGGCTCTGCGCATTGGAATAATATATCCTATAGATTAGATGTAGGACTGAGGTCGACTAGGTCTCTATCGAATATATTAAACTTAATAGTGAGTGCCAGCTAGCTCAAAGGTCACTAGAAACTTTCTCGAATTGACAAGAAGGGATTCGTTTCTGACAACCGCATAAACATGATAACTTTGTTTCCCAAGAATAAAAAATATATCTCTAGAGTCGCGGAAACAGTAGATAAGTATTTCACTCAGTCAATCGTGCATGCTTCGTTTCTACAGAGTTTCAGAGAAATAGAGAGATTGGCGTTTTCAATAAAAAGAGTTTATTGAACAGTCTTCTTTCTCATGCAAAAGAAGTGAACTGTTACAATCGTAATGCAGACTGCAAAGTATAATGTGTACAGCGAGAACAATATTATACAATAATACTGTAAGAGCATTGTATGGTTCCTAAACCATATATAAATACATACGTAAATAACAATGACTAAAAATACTCAACAGGTGCTTCTAAAATACGCCTACCCCAATGTACCTAACCTAAGTCTAGTATGAGGGAAGAAGTAAGTATTGTGTAGCATAGGTTTTAGTTTTCTTTGCCAAAAATCTATCCAAGATTTCTCTTAGGTTCTATTCAGCTCCATACCTTAGTTTAGAATGAAGGAGGTCTGGTATCTCTGTCTCGGGACTCAATTTACCAACACCCTGCAACGGGAGCTTGGAAACACTGGAGCTCTTGCGAGAGAAAAGCAGCCTCTCGATCAATGCGTCAGCTGGCGGGTCGGCTTCCTTCTCTACTTGCTGTAGCGAGCTGCATTGGGCAAGTAGATAGTCAAACTGCTCTGAAACACTGTGTCTTGCTAGAGCAAGTGAAGGTATATTTATACCTTGAAAGTGTCTAGGAATGCCATGGTTTGATGTAAAGTCGGGCATAATAATGTCAGGAAAGAACCCCTAGGGAATAGTTGTTCTTTGCAAAGTGCATGAGTTATTGGACAAATCAATATTCAAGCAAGGGGAAGTTCCCTAACAGCTTAAGCCGATTTTCCAAGAAATCGTTGTGACGTTTGGTACGGGTGGAAGTAGCCATGCCTGTATTTGGTCTGCATGGGCTATGTCTAAATAAGGGCTTGATTTCTATGCCTATATAAGGGCAATGTGAATTGTACCTATATAAGGGCATGAATTTGGAAAATTCACTCGTAGCCTAAAATGCCACACAACAGTGTAGAGTAAGGTAAAAAGAAACTTGAGGAGATCATGTTCGAGCTAGATTCCTTTTATGAATATTTAATAAAAAGGAAAACAGAAAAACTGAGGAAGGACACTCGCCTCTTTTCCCAGGAACGTACATATCCATATCTCACTGAGAATTTGTATGCCTCCAACAGTGAGAATCTATCAGCTCTAGGAAATTCGAGCTGGGGAAATAGATGTGTGACGACGTTCTCTGACACTACTGACTCGCATAGTGAGGGCCCTTCGCATCATAATCCTAATTACCAGCCGAGACAAGAACAATTTGAGAGCCCCCCTATCAATAACCGTTTTTTAGGGAACAGAAGGGGCAATTTTCGCCCGTGGTTCCGGAACCAGCAGCAGAGAGGGCACTACCAAGAACAGCGGCAACCTCAGAAATACATCCAAGCACGCAACCAACAATACTGGATACAATATATATCTAATCACCCCCTTATAGCCATATCGCCTTCTACCTCATATCTGTTTGTTGTTATAATTGCTATTATAATGTCAATCTTTAATCTACCTTCTACGTTAAGCGCTCTGATACCCACGGGTCTTGTCCGCGCTATACAAAACACTATAAATAAATAAATACATTTTATTCCAGTTTTTAACTTGTCTTCTGACGATATTGACTCCAACACTGAGGCCCTCCTATCTAGAGAACTATCTTTTGTCCCTACCACCACTCTCAACAAGTTTGAAGCTCACAAAAAATGTACATTCCTTCTTTCGTAGGATCAGATTAAAAAGGTTCTTTCAGATCAGACCCCCAACAGCGTTGAAGATAACGAGTCGCGCTTAAAACCTCCATCTGACTTCACCCCTAGCCTAGATATGCTGGGCACAGAGTTAGAAATGTTTGAAAAATCTTGTTATGTCCAAAATCCAACAAGCCACTAGATATACACCTAAACCACCATTTAACATATCTAGGGAAGAAAATGCCACCCTCCTGTCTCTTAAGGACAACCATAATCTTACCATCAAACCCTGTGACAAGGAAGGGGGCATTTCATCTTCGATACATCGCAATATGTGGAGAAGATGGACAACTTACTTGGAATACATAGACATTACAAAAAGATCACCAACAAGTCTGAACACAATCTGAAACTTAGAATTCTCAGGCTAGTGGAAGCTGCTTTTGAAAGTGGTTATATCTGCCAGAAAGAGGTGGAATTCCTAACCCCCTCCAATACCGGCATACCCATCATTACGGGGTTCCAAAAACTCATAAGGATGAGAACAATCCCCCACTTAGGCAGATTGTCTCTTCTATTGGGGCAGCTACGGAATCCCTATCGAAATAAGTTTATTTGTTCCTCCAGCCTCTTGTGAGTAAACTACCTTCGTATATAAACAAATTCAGGGGGTCAGCATGTGCGCCGCCCCTTGTGTAGCTTGTCTATATATGGGACACTTTGAAATGGATGTATGTCAGTACAACGCGATCTTTTAGATCGCGGTACTTTACAACGCTGCCATTACAACGCAAGTCGTTACAACAACTTGCCTTGGAGGGGGCGGATTGTGGAATATTATAATTTTATATTCCAACACCAGTCCATGTAACAGTAGGGAAGGTGTTGGAATATAAAATTACAATATTCCTTACCCAACAGCGCAAGTCGTAGTAACGACTTGTGTTGTAATGGCAGCGTTGTTAAGGTAGTGAGGTGTAAACACCGCGTTGTATACGATGTTCCCCTTTGAAATTCACCATATTTATAACTAAATGGCCCCGTTCTCCGAGAACGTCCTCCACTGATCGAGTTTTATCAACATTTTCTTTGTCTGGAGAGGCGATCAGGATACCTTAAATGAATTTACATCATGGATCAATGCAGCTGACCCCAACCTGAAATTCACTGTTCATACCAGCAATGTTAAGGTGCAATTTCTTGATGTGTGGATTAAACACCAAAATTCCCATCTGCTGGTCTAACTTTACACCAAACCCACGGCAAGAAATACTCTACTACATTTTAGTAGCTACCAACCCCGATGCCAGATGGATGGCATTCCATTTAGTCAATGTCTTTGAATTCAAAGAAATTGTACGACTATTAAGGACTACATGAACCAACCAGAAACCCTCAAGGAGTAATTTATCAGGAAGGGGGTACTCAACCAAATTGATCAAAAACGCTCTCAAGAGAGCTAGAAATTATGACTGTGATGCGATGTTCAAACCTAAAAACAAAGAACAACTTGACAAACTTGTATGCGTGACCAAACACTCTAACTTTGATAATAAGGTGCGCCAAATTATCAGTTCGCAATGGCACCTCTTAAACATAGATGACCACAGACAAAAACTGCCCAGACCTCTTTATGCGTTTAAGAGGAATATAAATCTCAGGAACCTCTTAGTGAGGGACAAGAGACCCAAGCCCAACAAATGTTGTCAGAAATCCATCACAGGAGGTGAGCCCATCAAAGGAAACCACAAGTGTGGCTCCTGTCAAGCCTGACCCAATGCCATCGTGAGTGACAGCATTCGAATAAATGAGAAAACTGTTTCTCAAAGAAATGACACATTGTCGGTCCTCGAACATTGTGTACATCATTCTTTGCCCCTGCAATCTGGCCTATGTAGGCGAGACCGGAAGGGAATGCAGGAAAAGAATCAGTGAGCACAAATCCAACATCAGATTGTCAAAACATACCACGCCTCTAGTTAGCGACTGGATAGTGGCCAACCTTTTGGAGGGGGAACTTAGGTGGTCGATTTTGGAAAAAGTCCTACCGCAGATGGGAAGAGATGTAGCGGCAACCCACAGAAAAAGAGAAGTGTTTTGGATCTTCACACTCAACACCAAGGACTTAATGAAATTTTACAGTGGGAGAATGCTATCCTATAATCTTGTGGGACCTCTTCCTCGATGTCCTCCGTCTGTTTGTCCATGTCTAATGATCTTCTCTCTTTGATTTGTTGTCATCTCTGCGATTGCCAGGCCCATCTCTTGTTTCAGAGTCTCCCTGACCATTTAGATCTAGCTGTCTTAGTGCTGTCTTAGCACATCCGTAATTTAATTTCCTTTTATTTTTGTTTAATACCTTTTGTACTTTTTACTCTTTGTTACATCATCCTATGGTCAGATTCTCGGTTTTGTTCTTTACTTCAGTTCTATTTTTATAGTATTTTGTCTGTATCTGCGCTATACTCAGTGATAGCTTGTTACCATTGGCTTTATTTATGTCCACATTCACTGGGTTAGCGCCTCTCGGTTCATCTAGACTCTACTTGCATCTTAGGTATCGTTTTTCTATTTTGTTTTTACTCTCCTTGTTTTTTTTTTATTGTATTATCGGTTTTGCAGTTTCTATTAATATTTGTTTTTTAATAATTTTTTGTTATTGTACGTTAGGGATACCTATTTTAAGATGGCGCCATCTGTTTCGACCCTTTGTCATGTCGTCTATGTTGATGCCGGAACTTCTGAGAAGGGGAGGAGCATATAGTTTTCAAACTCTGTTCGCATTTGGTTAAACACGCCTGACTGCCCCTATTTAATTTCCTGCTCTGCCTTGCTCCCGCCTATGTTGTCGCGGGGAACTTGCCGGCATCCCGCAGTATTTACGTATCGGCAGGAGATGCTGGACGGGAACCTGAATCCGCTGTTACCTAGGTGAGCTCTCTTTTTGTCACGAGTCTGTAATAGTTAGTGGTGCCGAGCCAGGAGTTTCACTCTGTTTGTGCCTCCATCATCCATCATCGTATGTTGCCTGGAGTTACAGTATATTTAGTTACCCAGGATGGGGGAGTGAATTCTTTTTATTGTTTTTCCATTTTTTATTTTTCTATAAGTCTGTATCCTCAGAGGCCAGGATGCACTCACTTTAACTTTTAACACATCTTTCTGCCTTAGCGGGTGCACCACAGCTGTAAGCTTTAACACATCTTTCTGCCTTAGCGGGTGCACCACTTCTTCAGGGACGTCCGAGTAAATTCTATGTCAGGACAGGAGGCTCCGATTATGCTTAGTCTCATTTCTTTACTGACACATAGCAGCCAATCACAATACAGTAAAGAAAAACAGAAACAGGGCAACCATAGAGTACACCCATAGTATATAAACAGTCTCAGAGGTAACCACTTCCTCTTTCTTTGCTGCTCCGCAGCCAGTTAAGTCTATTTACCTTTTCATGCTTCTAGTGCTGTTGTGACTATTGTTATATTTAATTGTGTACTTGCCTTATCTTGCGCTTCTTCCAACCTGCGCGCGGCTTGTGCATGCTTTCATTGGGTCCGCCTTTCGGTGTGCCGGTATTTGTTGACATTGTCGTCCGTTTCTCGGCGCGTTTTGTTGGGAGCGCGTTGCTCGCCTCCCAGTGCCTGGCAGTTGGTGCCGGTCGCTTTTAGTGGAGCGGGAGTAGGGGTCCGCGGCTCGTGTAGGGAGCGCGAGCGCTCTCGAGCCGGTGTTGTTTCAGAGGCATTCAGTGTCGCGCATGCGCGCTGCTTTATTTCCGGCTCGAGGCGTTTCTTCACACGCCCGCCTGCCGGTTGAGTGAAGGACCGCTGTTTCATCTGCGCTCAGCCCACAGCCCTGAACTGTTGACCCCGCTTGACGCCGGAGCTCAGGAAAGAGCTTCGGTTGTATATTTTTTGTGCATAGGCTCTGCCTAGAGTGTTTTGACGGCAGGCTTTCTCCCTCCACATTTGAATTGTTTTTTCTTACTCGAGTTTACCTCAGTTAAGCCTGCTTTGGGGTCACACTCCCCCATTACTGGTATCTCTGGTACCCCATATATTTCTGCAGTCTTGTGGGCATTGACTTTTGCACATTGTTGCAATGGCTGAATATTATGAAGAGGATGAAGACTGTTATTATGAGGAGGAGGAAGATACTTCTCTGGAATATGACTTAGTGGAGGAGTTGGATAAAGGTGTTCAGCATTCCGTCAACAAGGCTCTGGTGAGAGCCATTAATCCACTAAAACGCCATCTTAATGAATATGCCATTCAACAAGGCTGGTTGCCTCCTTCGCAAAAATCTGCAAAATCTCCTGGTAACCCCCACAAATTGGATTTTCAGAGACTGGCGAAGGTTTTATCTTCTGACAAATCCAGGTCTTCTATGTCTCTTTGTGCGGAGGAGTCAGACCATGGTCAAGCCTCTTCAGGTCATGACTCTCCTCCTAGGAAACGTCTCCGTAAGGAGCATTTTGTTGACGCCCTTGAGCGTCCCCCCCTTCTCAATTTTGAACCTGAGGACATTGTCCACCCAAATTCCACGTCATGGCTCCCCGCTCCAGCGGTAGCAGCTTACCTGGAGGCGCATGTTCGCCAACCTTTTGACGCGTCTGTTCGCGCTCGGCTGCGCTCAGAGTGCCCGAGGCCTGACCTGTCAGACCATATTGCTGAAACGCCGGAGGTGGACCCTATGATGGTCACCTATCTTAAAAAATATTCTAAAGACCCCAAGAAAGGCTTGGACCGCTCCTGGCGGTCTTGTCAAGACAAACTAATGGACATGTTGGGTCCCTTATCCAAGATCCTGGACCTTGGTTTCAAGGCCAAAGAGGCCGCGGCGACAGTTAACCCTGACGAGCTAATCGAATGGGCACAAAGGGCCGTATGTATGTTTGGGAACGTCAATTGTGCCATATCAGCAGAACGTCGACGTTCCATCCTCCTGAAGCTGGATCCAAAGTTGGCAGAGCTGGCCACCTCTGAGGCAGGTCTAGAGGCGCAGGGTCTCCTATTTGGCCAACCTTTCCTAAAGGAATTGACTAAGTTTGTTTCTGCCTTTAGCGGCATTGACAAGGCACAAGCCTCCTTGCGCCGGGCCATGCGTCCGGTTTTCAGCAAGGCCGGACGACAAAGGGGACGGTCGTTCGGCCGCGGTTCTCAACAGCAGTCCCAGAAGGGTGGATCGCAGCATCGTGGTGGCCAATACGACTCTGGCTACTCCACCCGCGCCAACTTTTACCCTTCCAGAAAGGGAAAGGGCCAGTATGGCAAAGGACGTTCCGGTGGTCATCAGGGACAATACCAAGATTCCCACTCTACAGGTGAGCCTGATTCGCGCATGCGATGTGATGTTGGGGGGTCGCATTCAATCTTTCCTGCAGAATTGGCGCATGCTCTCCGGCGATGCTTGGGTGTTGCAAACTGTTCAGGGGTTCAGAATAGAATTCTATCACCCGGTGCGTCAGACTTGTCCCCCTCCTTGTCTAAGTTTTTCTCTTCAGGATCAGGTTTGTCTCTCAGAGGAGATAGATTCTCTTCTACAAAAAGGGGCGGTGATTCCAACCACCCGTCATCCGAAGGGGTTTGCCAGTTCTGTCTTTCTGGTCGAGAAGAAAGGGGGCGGTGCTCGTCTTGTTCTCAACCTGAAGGACTTCAACGGCGAAGTAGTCTATCGCCATTTCAAGATGGAGGGCATCCATCTGTTGAGGGATCTCCTTCGAGAAGGGGATTGGATGGTCAGGCTGGACCTCAAGGATGCTTATCTTTCGGTCCCGATCTACAAACCTCATCGCCGTTTTCTCCAGTTCCTCTGGCAGGGAGTCTGGTACGAGTATCAGGTTCTCCCGTTCGGTCTATCGTCAGCTCCATGGTGTTTCACGAAGCTGTTGAGACCTGTGGTGGAACATCTTCGGTCACTGGGTGTCAGGCTGATTATTTATCTGGACGATATTCTCCTTATGGCAGATTGTCCTCTCAAACTTCTTCATCATCTGGAATTATCCATCACACTTTTACAATCTCTGGGGTTTCTAATCAATGTCCAGAAATCGGTTTTGGTACCAACCCAGCGTATCGATTTCCTGGGTTTTCAGATCGACTCGGTTACTTGTCAGCTTCTCTTGCCCAACCAAAAGATGCGCTATATCAAGAGAGAGTTGACATCTGTTATTTCCAGACCGACTGTGTCATTGAGGTCGTTGGCGCGGGTAGTCGGTCTCCTGGCGTCCTCCATCCAGGAGATTTTTCCGGGTCCCCTTCATTACAGGGCGATGCAGCGCCTGAAAATTCTTCATCTCCGGAAAGGGCTCAGATATTCCGATCAGATTCCTCTTACGGAGGAGGTCCGGTGGGAGATGCAGTGGTGGTTGGACCACATGGAGGCCTGGAACGGCAGGGCCCTCTTCGGTGTGTCTCCGGATCTGGTGATAGAATCCGATGCCAGTCGTTGGGGCTGGGGAGCCCGTTGCGGCTCGGTCTCGACCGGGGGTCGTTGGTCCCCTCAGGAATTGAAGCTTCATATCAACTGTCTGGAGCTCCTGGCGGGCTCCTTTGCGATCAAATGTTTTTCCCCTCTACAGACCAGTTGTTGTGTCCTTCTTCGGATGGACAATGTCTCGGCAGTCCGCTATGTGAACAAACTGGGCGGGACCAGGTCCAGGATCCTGGCGGAGATCGCCAAAGATTTTTGGCACTTCTGTCTGCAGAACAAGATCACTGTTATTGCGGAGTACCTCCCGGGATGCCACAATCAGATAGCGGACTGGCACTCCAGGCACCTTCGGGATTTCAGCGATTGGAGGCTGCATCCCCGGGTCTTCCGTGCTCTCCATCGGCGTTGGGGTCCTTGTCATCTAGATCTCTTTGCCTCACGCCTCAATGCGCAACTACCGCATTTTTACAGTTGGAGACCGGACCCTCAGGCTCTGGCCACGGATGCCTTTCTCCAGCGGTGGCCAGCGACCCTATGTTACGCCTTTCCTCCATTTCTAATGATTCCCAGGGTATTGGCCTACTCCAAACGATTTCAGACGGATCTGATTCTGATTGCCCCTCTCTGGAGGGCTCAAGCGTGGTTTCCGGTCCTTCTAGAAATGTGTTCGGCCCCACCGTTTCTCCTTCCCCCATTGTGGAATCTCCTGTTGGACCCTCTCGGAGGTCCTCATCCCCTGATCCTCTCAGGCTCCCTTCCTCTTCTCGCGTGGAGGATCTCGGGGAACGCTGGTCGCTCCCAGGCCTTTCAGGCGACGCTTCCAAGCTCCTTAGTGCAGCCTGGGCTCCCAATACTCACAAACGGTATAAGGGGTCTTGGAAGCGTTGGTGTGATTGGTGTTCACAACAACAAGTTGATCCCGTTTCAGCAGATATCAGCATGATTGTTAATTTTCTGGCTTCCTTGGCCACCTCTGGTCTGGCTTATTCGACTGTTAACGGTTTCCGGTCTGCTATCTCGGCGGGTCATGCCCACATAGATGGGAAGCCCGTGGGTGAACATCCTTTTGTTTCCAGGTTGCTTAAAGGAGTTCGTTTTGCGAAACCTCCCACCCCTAAATATGTTACTTTGTGGGATGTTTCTGTTGTCCTCAAATTTTTGGAGGCCTGGCCTTCCAATGCTTCTTTATCTCGCAAGCAACTTTCCGCGAAACTAACTATGTTGCTATGTCTGGTTTCTTGTAAGCGCGTGTCGGATGTGCACGCTTTGGATCTGGCGGGTCGCTCCTTCACTCCTGAAGGTGTTTCCTTTCGTCTCTCCAGACGTACCAAATCTAATACGCCTTCTATTTCTTATCCTTCTTTTCCTTCTCACCCCAACCTTTGTGTGGTTCAATGCCTGAAGGATTACGAGGTGAGTACTGCTTCTTTGCGCTCGGACATGCAGGGTCCACTGCTGATTGCATTACAAAAGCCTTTTCGACCTGTTTCTCCAGCTACATTGGCGCGCTGGGTGCGAGGGCTTATGTCTGAAGCTGGAATTGATGTTTCTGTGTTTGGCGCGCATTCTGCACGTGGAGCGATGGCGTCCAAAGCTTATTCCATGGGTGTAACTCTGTTTGATATCATGAAAGCTGCAGATTGGTCATCTGCTTCTGTGTTTAAAACTTTTTACTTTAAGCCTATCGATAGTGTTGCTTCTGTGGTGGTTGATCAGCTTTAAAAAAGCATAATCGGAGCCTCCTGTCCTGACATAGAATTCAAAATTTGCAAACATTCGTGACAAGAATTTTCAATTCTATTAAGGACTAGGAGGCGAGGATTATCCCACCCGTTATATATGCATGTATCTATTATGTTGTTACTATGCATTGCTTCATGGATTTTTTCCTAATGAAATGTAATAAATGCTTTGATATTTTCTTTACCCACCCTTATTTGCTCATGATTACACAGGATGTGTATTACGGCTTTGTATCTTGTTTCAGGTTCTGATCCCAAGTGAGGTTCCTCCGACTCAGCCCTTATGGTCGTTCTGCTGCGAGTTTCTGCTCCTCGTTGGCCTGCTTCTGTTCCTGTGGCTCTTGGAAGTTCCTCCGCCTCCACGTTCAGATTTTGGTCCTTTCGATTGATGTTCTGATGTTTACTTGATTCTTCTTACTGGATTTTGGACAAAGAAAGAGGAAGTGGTTACCTCTGAGACTGTTTATATACTATGGGTGTACTCTATGGTTGCCCTGTTTCTGTTTTTCTTTACTGTATTGTGATTGGCTGCTATGTGTCAGTAAAGAAATGAGACTAAGCATAATCCTCGCCTCCTAGTCCTTAATAGAATTGAAAATTCTTGTCACGAATGTTTGCAAATTTTGAATTCATTATCGGTATATCACGTGGCGCTGCATGTCCTAGACAGATTTTGTGTCTGTCTATGGCGGCGTTTGCGTAACTCCCTGATCTTGCTACCGCTATATTTTTAGAGCAGGCGTTCCCTAGTCTCTGGTGCATTGTATCCTTGTGTGCAAACCCTCGGCTGCCTGGTCTTCTTGATATTCGACCAGGGTCATGCCTAATGCGTTAACGTTTACTATTTAGGATCTTGGCGTGTAGCTCTGGCGATAGGCACATGTTTTCATGCCCCATCTTATTTTCTTCACCTTATTTTTTTTTTATTATTTTCATTTTTTTTTTAGCTTTATCATTTTGTTTAATATGAACTATCAGTCGTGCCTGTTCTGGGTTTTAATCTAGAGAGAATTGTGGTTTCGAATGAGGGATATTTGACTCTGTGGACTCTACAGTGTTGTGAGTTTGGTCCCGCCTTGGAGGACTCTGAGACTACAAACCTCCTGGCGTAGGGACACTGCTGTCCCACAGAATTTGGTAAGCGGTTGTCCAACCCTGTGTACTCCTCCTTTCATTCTGATATTTCTTTTTGAAATCTATTTGACCATCAGTTTTTCTATATTGTTTCTGCAGATTTGGAACCATAGCCCATTCTTTATGCTAAAACATTGATGTTCAGTTGCCATCCTCTTGGTTATTTATTCCAGGTATATCCCCTTAGCTGTTTAGTTGTTCTTCCTTTTTGGTTCACTTCTTTTCACTGGGATCACAACGATGTGAGCATGAGCACCAACACTTCATGTTCTCCTTCTCTGACACGGATGTTCTGGACACAGTGGTGTTAGGGTTAGTCTTTGCTATTTAGAGCTTAGATTGGTTTATACAACCTCTGCTTATCTTTTCTCAGTGTGCACACACCCTTGTTCTTATTCTTATACTTATCTGTGTATTCAGTTGACATGAATCTGAGCCTTCCTTCTTACTGTACTGTGCTGTTATTAGATGTGCAGATCAATGGCACACAGGACTGTGTTTTTGCATTATACAAAGTGTGTTGTACTTTTGTCTTTCCAGGCGCGTCCTCCCATGTTTCCCACCTGATTATTGCGCCCTGAAGAAGGTGAGACCCACATTTGGGTCACACACCGAAACGCACGTCAGCGCTGGAGTTCTTCTCGTCAACTCGTTGTCACTTCTTGTTTCCCCCGCTTTCAACTATTAATACATTGAGAAGAAATTGAACTGTACCGTCAATTGATTTCTTGTTTCATGTACTAATTTTGCTATTGACCATATTCATTCCATATTTGTTGACATTACAAGTAATAATTGCTTCACACCAGGTGGGGGACCTGTTCATTATGTGTATATTTTGATATTTTAAATGTGGAACCCTTATTTTGGAGGACGTATGAGTATGTGTCTGCTTGTTTGAACGAATGTGTTTGAGTGATGTAGGAGGCGCTTGGATCATTGTAGTGCTATTGTCACAATGTTTTTTATATAAAGTGTAAAATTATATTCATTAAATAATTTTGATCTTTTTGGTACTCAATGGCTTTTTGTACCATATTTTGGAAGGCCAGTTTTTTCATGTATGTGGTACGGTATCAGTGACTATTAGCACATTGTGACTTTGGACACAGGCAGAGTATTGTTGTTATGACTATAGTTTTGTACGCTGCACAGACTCAGGATGGCCGGGTGCAGCCGTGGGGTTGAAAAAGGATTAGTGGGCCACTGGGAGCTATTCAAACACAGTATCTGTAGTGTCTCACTCATGTGTTTTTAGAGCTGTGCTGAAGTGGTGCTCAAGCACGCTACACCTTCATACCCTTGTAAGCAAGTGACATAAGCATGTACCCTAACAGAGCCACAAAGAGTGGCACCCATATACTCAAAATCAACTCACAAAGGCATGAACACTTAATAAAGCACAAGTGAGTGGCATACATTTATACGTACTCTTGCAGACAACTCACATAGGCATGTAAACAAGTTCTTTTTTAGAAAGTAATTTAGCGATCTTAAGGGACATTCTGAGACTTTTTACGATGTAATTTCCTAGACTAATGCATTCTTGACAGAAGGAACCGGGCTAATATTGCTACAGTATTCACAATAATGTATTTGTTATAAAAAAAAGTCTTCCTTGGAAACCAAGTCTAAAAGCAGTTTGTTCAGATTGATCCCACCCTCATCCCCTTTCAGGAGATCAAAATACACTCATACTCTTTACCTTCCCCTTACAGGAGATTGAACATACTCCTGCCCTCCTCTCCACTTTACAGAAGATTGAAGCATACGTCTATCCTCCTCTACCCTTACAGTAGATTGAACATGCTCCTACTCTCCTTTCCCCCTTACAGGCCATTGAAACATACTCCTATCCTCTTTTCCCCCTTACAGGAAAGTGAAACACACCCCTACCTCCTCCAACCTTACAAGAGAATTAACATACTCCTTCCCTCTTTCTTCTCCCTGGAGTTCACATTTTTCACACACACACACACACATACTCTCTCTTCCCTTTCTGAGTGTCATCATTGTGTATCACAAAGTGCCTGTGAGGGGCCACCTCCCATGTCCCTACATACATCCCCAACTGAATGTTATGAGTATTTTCCAAATTATAGCCATATGATGGGTGAAAACATTTTTTTAAGTGCCATTTGACTGATAACAGGGCAGTGTCACCAAACCTTATTAGACCTCATTGACAGAACATTGCAGTTTTATACATTCTTTATGGAAAATGGAAGGCATGGGTATAATTTAAGATGTAAGAAAAAACAACATCCAGTAAATCTAGCAAATGCTACATGCATATTTGCTTTTAAAAGATGAGACGCCAGATCACCAAAAATGTACCATGGGGTGCAAAGCTGGCAACCTGCTATGTGTGACATTTTCATAATTTCAGTGTTATTATGAATGACATTTCAACGGCTATGAGTGTCATTTCTCATGAGCAAAATCAATCAAGGAAGACAAGGGAAACTGTTACAAAACTAAAACTGGAGCAAGGTAGGTAAGTTAACTTCTTTATTACGGTCTCCACTCTGCCACCACAAGTACACCGAGCACAGGGCACAGCGCACTTTTCACTCTTCCAGTCAGTCTGCTGTTGTTAACATTCCAAGGCAGCCTCTGGCTTAGCAGAAGGAATGTACCAAAAGAGGAATAGAGGGAGGGGGGCGGGGGCGGGGGGCAAGGGAACGACTAAAACAAGTTTCCCAAGGAGTCCAACTATAATAAACCTAAGTAAGGAAAATAGAATATAACACATCTTCCCCCCTAAAAAGGAAGAAAGAAAAGTCAAGGTTATAGTTATTGTATCACAAAGTCTTTATGCCATTTAGGTGACGTTATGGATCTTTTGACAAAGCTTCTTTGGTGAATCATAAAGTCTTCAGGGTCATCAGAAGTCGGGGAGCTAGTGCAAGGTACGACTTACGGGCCTGGGCTCATCGCTAAATGGTCCATGCTCCAATTCAGACCATTCTCAAGGATTACAGTGTTGTTTTTGATTTTAGTGATTCTTTTGGGCTCATAGAATCTGGATTTGTTATCCCCAGTGTCTGTGGGTCTTTTCACAGACACCCAGTCTCCTACGGCCCACCTCTGGGGTTTGACTCTGTGCTTGTAATCGTTCAGAGCTTTGTACTTGGCCTGATGGGAGGCAATTTTGGATTTTATATTGGCAGATTTGTGAACCGACACTCTCCTTCCCCAATCCAGTTGGGGAAGAATTTAGTACTGAGTTTCTTCTTCTGAGGGATAAGAAAGGAGAGATGCCAGTCACATGGTTGAGAGTCGTGTGATACGCCCAGAGCATGTCTTGTAGGACCCATTCTACAGGTAGGTGGTTGATGCAAGCTAGTTGTATGTTCTCTTTCACCATCCTGTTTACCCTTTCAACCAAGCCATTGGCCCGAGGGCAGTACAAAGCAGTTTTCAAGGCCCAGCACCTATCTTGCCACTCTAGGTGTGCTGTTGGCAGTACCTTTGGGACTGAACTTGTAGATGAGGGGTTTATGATCAGTGCGACCTGTGAACTTTATGCCCCATAAATAGAACTTAAAGTGCTTATTTGCCCAGCCAGAAACAGGCCAGGGCTTCTCTCTCCACTACTGAGTAATTTCTTTCTGAATCGCTGGGGGTACGCGAGGCGAAGGCTACTATGTGTTCTTTCCCTCCAATGACCTGAGAGAGTGTGTCACTTCGCCCTTTATTGCTGGCGTCGGTAGTTAGGATGGTCTTTCTGCAAGGGTCAAAATTGCATAAGTGGGGAGCATTTAAGATAGCTTTCTGTAGTGTTATCGAAAGATAATTGGTGCTTATCTAGCCATTTGTAAGGCGTATGTTTTTTTGTGAGTTTCCTTAGGTCATTAGTGAGGTCAGCAAAGTTCTTAACATATTTGGCCATGTATTCGGCAAGTCCTAGGAAGGATAAAACTTCCTGTTTGTTGGTGGGTGCATGAGCCTTTTCTACAGCATCAAGGAGGCTCAGTTTAGGTTTAAATCCGTCCCTTGATATGGTGTGCCCTAGGTAATCCACTGTACCCACCCTGATTTGGCATTTCTCTACTTTTAAGGTTAGACCCTCCTCTTTAAATCTCCTGAGAACAATTCTGAGAGACGAGTCATGTTCTTCAGGAGTAGTCCCATAGATTAATACATCGTCTTGGAAGCATGTTTTGGGAACCCCTTCCAAAATATGCTGCATTATTTTCTGGTGCAAAAACCACAGTTGATGGACAGAATGCAGAACAATGTCATACATTCACCCCAGTACAGAGATCTGGGCCTAAATCCATTGTTTTGTTTCACTCCACACCACCCCAGTTCAGACATGGCCATATGCAAATCAGTCTGACCCTGTGCCTCATGGGAACAGTCCAGCCCGAACTGCCAAACCATGCCTTCCCTGGACCGGAAACAAGCTTCCGAGGACCGGTTTCTGGCATTTCAGCCGTCTTCAGCCCGGCTTGCTTGAATCCAGGGGTGTGGAGAGCATGGGACTCACGTCTGAGCATACCCATCCCACTCGGGGTGACAAATGCAAAAACCACAGTTGATGGACAGAATGCAGAACAATGTCATACATTCACCCCAGTACAGAGATCTGGGCCTAAATCCATCATTTTCTTGCACTCCACACCACCCCGGTTCAGACATGGCCATATGCAAATCAGTCTGACCCTGTGCCTCATGGGAACAGTCCAGCCTGAACTGCCAAACCATGCCTTCCCTGGACCGGAAACAAGCTTCCGAGGACCGGTTTCTGGCATTTCAGCCGTCTTCAGCCCGGCTTGCTTGAATCCAGTGGTGTGGAGAGCATGGGACTCACGTCTGAGCATACCCATCCCACTCGGGGTGACAAATGCAAAAACCACAGTTGATAGACAGAATGCAGAACAATGTCATACATTCACCCCAGTACAGAGATCTGGGCCTAAATCCATTGTTTCTTTGCACTCCACACCACCCCAGTTCGGACATGGCCATATGCAAATCAGTCTGACCCTGTGCCTCATGGGAACAGTCTAGCCCGAACTGCCAAACCATGCCTTCCCTGGACCGGAAACAAGCTTCCGAGGACCGGTTTCTGGCATTTCAGCCGTCTTCAGCCCGGCTTGCTTGAATCACAGCTGCCGCTGAGGCAAGCCCAAACGGCATCCTAAGGAACATGAATGACCCCAGAGGAGTAGTGATGGCTGTTAATTCTCTGGAGTCGGGGTGTAATTCTACCTGATGGTATGCATTAGAAAGGTCCAGAACACCAAAGTGCGTAGCTTCCCACATGGTGCTTAAATCTTTGTGAATGTGTGGTAGGGGGTTTCTTTCAATGATGATGTTATCATTTAGGTCTCTGAGGTCAATGCATAATCTGATGTCATCCCCTAGGGCCTTCTTGGGTATGACCACAGGGGCGACCCATGCGGTGCAATCAACTGGTTGGATAATACCTACGGTTTGTAACATGGATAAATCATGTTTGAGGGATTCCCGCATGAGGTGTGGTATGAGCCTGGTTTTTGTGTAACAGGTTCAGCATTGGGTTTCAATTTAATCTTATGGTGGAAGTTTTTAAGAAGCCCTAACTCGGTAGTGAACACCTCGGGCGAATTCTTTGAGGAAGGTTTTACCAGCAATAAATAAGTCAATAGTAAGTACTTGTTCAGGGTTGTTATGGTCGAGTTGTATACCTAATTCTTTCTGGTGTTGTCAGCCAAGGAGATTGGACCCTTCTTCCACTATGTAGACTTTCCCCAGGGTAACTCGGTCTTTGAAAGTAATATGAGTTTTAACCATGCCCTTCAAAGGAATGGATTCCCTGGTGTAGCTGCTGGGGGAGATGTCAGCTTTCATTAATTTACTTTCTTCGCAAATGTTCCTGTTTTTAAAATTAGAAATGTTCACAAATGTGAAGGGGGAACATGAATCAGCATACATATTGATCTTCTTGCAATCCAAACTGATTTCACATTGTGGGTAGTTTATCTGGTTGATAGCATTAGAGTCCAGTGATTGAAAGACAATTGTCTTTACTGACTGGAGTTTAGTGTTAGGTATTTCGTCAGCACAATATTGTTTTTAAGTAAGCACCGACAAACCCTTGCTAAGTGGCATCTCTTATTGCACTTTTTGCACACTGCTGAATTCAATTCGGGTTGTTGGCCAAGTGATTGTTCCTACCACATCAGCAACATTTAAGCTTGCTTGAATTGGGGTCACAAGCAGGGTTGGAATTTTTCTCATTTTTAATTTTGCATATGGTATTTTCTGTGGGAAGGTCAGCTATCTCTGATACTTGTCCAGGGTCAGTATGGACAGTACGAGGCCTGATTTCTTTCATGCACAGGGCGGTGTGTTCAATAGACGTGGCCAATTCAGTAGCTTCATGTAGATTAGGTTGTCTTTGTAGTAATTTTTCTTGCATTTTTCCATTGTTGGTACACCGCACCAGTTGATCCCTTATTAGTGAATCGTTGAGTTCCCCAAATTCGCAAAGTTCACTTAACCCTCTTAGAACGGCCACGTAGCGCGAAATACTTTCTTGTTTTCCTTGGACTCTACAGAAAAACTTGTGGCGTTCCAGGACAATGTTAACCATGTCTCCGAAGTTTATTTCAAGTTTGATCTGTGAGGTTTCTTAAGCATCCCCCTCTTCCTCTAGGTCTGGCTCTGGTAGGGTGCCGAAAACTTTCCTACCATAGGTACCCAGATTGTGAAATAGAATGTGTTATTTTCTTAAGGGGCTGAATTTCTCCCCGCCAATGGCTATAAGATAGGACTCAAAGATTTTGATCCATTCTTTCCAAGGGTGGTTGAGTTCCCCAAATTCATTAAGGAACGAAGAAGGTTGGGTCATGCTTGCAGCAGCCATGGCTGAATAAGGTTGGTATTTGTGGAAATAAGAAGAAGAGAAGGAGTGAAGGTGCTCTTGCACGAAGAGTGGCACGCTGAAAGGTGTGCGTGTCACAGTGATTGTATGTAATAATAATTGCGTAATAAATGTGTGCGTATCCTTAGCAGGGGATGTAACACACAGAATGGTATGCGTGTCACCGCTAATTGTGAAGGTACATGAGGATAGCCTTGAGAAGTTTGCGTATCACTGTTGAAGAAGTGGCACACAGGAAAATGGTGTGCGTACCACCGCAAGGAATAGATTATGATGACTTTAGCCGACAAGGTGAAATATGCCCAAATGAATGACATGCTAAATGGTGTACGTGTCACCGAAAAGATGGAGAGAGAATTAGTGAGCGTGTCACTGAGAAGGCTTCAGACACACAAGATGGTGTGCACGTCACCGCAGAATGAAAAAGGGTAAATATATATAGAAGTTACTCCACAAGACATGCAGGTAGGTGTGCTTTTATGAGGAAGAGTGAGTGTGCCACTGAAGAGGCTTAAGACACACAAGATGGTGTGCTTGTCACCGCAGGATGGAAAAGAAAAATTTATTTATGAATAGATGTTTCTCCACATGGTATGCTGGTTGAAGTCCGTGAGTTGCAATGACATAAAGAAATAGACATGCAGAATGGTGTGCGTGTCACTGGAATGGCGAGGGCGTTTTGGAGATGTAGCTGAGGAGAGTAACGCCCCCGTATAACATCTTGAAACGCCAGGAGTAAAATGTGCAAAGGCGTTTAGGTGGACAGGAGGGCATAAAGAAGTTGAAAAACGCCTCAATCTGCATACGCCTCAAAGCGCCCTGAGGAACTGATGGGAAGGCGTCTAGGCGATCCGGAGGGCGTTGTGAAGGAGTGGTAGCGAAGAGAACGCCCCAAGCGGAATATGCTTGAAATGCTGTGAGGAACAGGAGAGAAAGCGTGGAGGCGGTCCAGAGGGCGTTGAGGAGGTGTGGTGGAGAAGGGAACGTCCCAAGCAGGATACGCTTCCAGGCGTCACCACAGTCTCCGGAGAAGGAAGAGAGGTGAGGAGAAAATACCTACATAGGCGGGGCCAAATGGCAAACAGCGGAAGAACCGGGTGGCAGGGATCCTAGGAGTTCGCCGGCTGAGAAGGGGTCATACCGGCAGCAGGATGCATGGAAGGAGCAGTAAAGAACTAGCCACCAGGAAAGTGAGTGTCAAGGAAGAGTGAGACGACGCGTTTGTGACTGGAAAAATGAGAGGAGGAAAGTCTCTCACAGTCACGCAGGGAAGTTAATTCGGCCTCATGCAGGTCGACGGTGTGTAATGGGACAGACAGTACATTGACCTTGTGGGCCACAAGGTGATAACTGACACAACGTGGTGGAACTACGCAGAGGGGAAGGAGAGCCGTCCTGCTCCCTTACGCAGACCAGTCGTCGCCATTGTTCCAATGAAGACTGGAGCAAGGTTGGTAAGTAACTTCTTTATTACGGTCTCCACTCTGCCACCACAAGTACATCGAGCACAGGGCACAGAGCACTTTTCACTCTTCCAGACAGGCTGCTCTTGTCAACATTCCTAGGCAGCCTCTGGCTAAACAGAAGGAATGTACCAAAAGGGGAATAGAGGGAGGGGGCAGGGCGGGGGCAAGGGAACGACTAATAACAAGTTTCCCATGGAGTCCAACTATAATAAACCTTGGTAAGGAAAATAGAATATAACAGAAACATAAAAATAATGTGGGACCCATCCCAAACAGCATGTGTGAGGCCCCACCTGAGGCAGGAATACATCATAGACCAGCCTGGACATCTGTGTTGCTGGTTCAGCTGTCATGCCTTTGGCGACATGGACTGGGCCCCCTGAACCCATCCTTGTAATTAATGATGCTGCTTTGAGCATAACATATATCAATGGCATCGGCCATGTGGGACATGACCCTAACAGGATGTGCGAGGTCCCAACAACATACTCCTCTGGTGACACCTGTTGCCTGGCGGGCAGACCGCAGAAAATCAAAACACAGGTTGCCAGCCTGTGTGGTGGGCCGGGTCCCCCTCACACCGGCAAGCTCAAGAGAGCATCAAGACTTGGTGCCTCTGACATCACGTGAGTGATCTGGGCCAACAGGGCACGGAACGGACTAATGTCAGAGAAGCCAGAATAACAACATCATGAACAGCTGTGAGTTACAGTCAAACACATTGTGCCTGTCGATCCACCTACGTCACTCTAGAGTAACAACTTTAGCACTGGCAGGCACTGACTGCAGGCTGCAACTGCCTGATGTGATTGTGTGCTACCATTGGCACCATCACTGTCTTACAATCACACAGAGGCTCACAATGGATGGTACTTACTGTCTTGGGCCGCGGACCGGCCCCCGCAGATGAGTGTGAGTCAGCCTGGACTGTGGAGCAGGCAGGTAGCGCCTGCAGGCACCGACTCTGGTCTGCTAGGGCTGGCTGCAGGAAGGCTGAGCTCAGACAGGCATGGCCGCAAGACACCGCGGGCCACAGCAATTCGGGTTTGCGCCCAGCACAGGCCTGCGGCCCCCACAGTGATCAAGCTGTCCTGGCAGACTCTAGTTCCGGGAGGGGCCGTCCAGTAAAACTGTCCTGGCGGCCAATCAGCGTTTCAAACCGGGTCATTGACTTAGTTGGTCTCCCTCGAGTCAGCTGTAATAATTCAGAAGCCACTGGAAGTAAAAACAGCTGAGTGAGCTACACAGCAGAGCTGCCCACAAACAAGCTAGCCCTAGGCCACCTTCCTCAAACTGAACTCCCCGCCCAGGGCAGCAGGATGTGACGTCCCCTGCAGCGCTGGGTATCTAAAAGGACCGGCTGTCTCTGTACTAGTCATTAGACACTACCCGATGATCATGATGTCACTGTCAGGCTGTCAGTCAGAGCGCAGTGCAGGGAACAATTACAGTTATGAATGATACACTTGAAGCACTGGTCTGCAGTTTAGTGTGAGCCTGCCAGCACTGCTTTAACTCACAATGCGAGCCCCAAAGCCTGCGGTAGCCCAGCGCGTTGCTGACTTGAGGCGCTTTCACTCAGAGACACAACATATATGCCTGACAATGCATTTCAGTGCTGTAATGCAGAGTATCACACTGAAATGCGTTAGTGCATCAACACTGGGAGCGCATTATGGGCAACTCTTTGCTTTCACCTCAAGAGTTCCTATCTATACTACTATTATAAAGAGAGAACTTGCACCTTTAGGCAAGGTAAAGTCGAAAACTACACCACCAATCTGAACACCCAAGCCATCTTAGAAAACCTCAGGGCAAGCAGAAGGACATAGGCTACATAAAAGTAAAAAATAAACGTTGTTTAAAATATTTACAAATAAAAATAAAGTAGTCCCTTGCAAGTAGCGCCGGCCGCGACGTATGCGTGAGGGGAGTAGCGCCGGCACTTAATTATGACGACCGGGTCTAAGCATCTGCTGTGCACGCCCATGTTGATGTTTTTTAAAATGTACCTTTTTGTTGTACTCGGTGCAGCCACGCAGTGTGTTTTACAGATATACTGCAGAGTGTCACTTGACTTAGCATGCAGCAGCCAGCAGGCAGCCTGCAGCGGAAGTTTGGAATCGGCCCGAGAAGCACTAGGTATTTGGGTGCCTTGGGCGGAGAGTAGGGGCCGGGCTGGAGGTTCTGATGGGGTAGGGGCTGTGCGCGCGGGAGCGCGCAAACATTTCTTTCACTTTGCCTCCACCAGTTGCCACGAACAAGCATAATCACTGCAGGCCAGCACCTCCAGTCCTCCCCCGCAGCCTAATCTATTGCAGTACCGTACGTACTTAGAAAGCAAAGACACAAGGCAGTATTCAATTCAGCCGGCAGTGTGTGTCGACTGTATCCCCAGGCCCGCCAAGAGTAACGGTAGGATTAGAATTTAAGCACTTTTAAGTTAGGTGAAACCTATTGGTTTTTGCCAGTGCGTGTCTTTTTTGTTTCCTTTCCCTTTGGTTTCTTGGCCTCAGGCTGCCCTTTCGCACCTCCTGACTGACAGTGCGGCCGTGTGTGTGTGTGTTGAAGGGGGGAGGGGGCGAGGGGGCAAGGGGGGAGGGGGCGGGGGGGGGAGTTGGGCGCTGCAGTTTCGCTCAGACTGACAGACATCTTGCTTGCACAACAGACCTGGGATGAGGGGCTCACAGGGGAGGTATTGACACTTCAGTGACTCATTAGGAGTGAAAACACTTCAAAAGGAGATGTGAACGTTGTCACTAACTTGGGTTGAGGCCTTAAAGACAAGATCTGCTGGTAGATAGCAGTCACAGCTGCCAGGCGCCAGGAAGCCCTAGCTATCTCCCTTTCGCGCAGGGCCGAGTTGACGAGGAGAGCTGAGGAGTGAGGCCCTGACCCCACTCCCATGATGTAACTGTTGAATTCAGCAAAGTAAAATCCCGTGACTTTCCCCCACCCCTAATTTCTCAGTCTAAGGGGAGTAAATGTCACCATAAATAGAATATCTATACAAGAGTTGTAGTTGCAGGAGAATGATAACAATGTCATAGGTGATACGGACAAAGATGGAATTATTGTCATTATGAACAAGTCAGACTTTATGGGTGAAATCCCAAGGCAGTTACATGAGGGATGCTGTTAAAAAAAACTGAATGGTAACACTATGCCATCTATTACCACATCCATTAATTAATAAACTCACTTAGTGGAAGGAATGTGGTTTAACATCAGATTATGAATACTCATTGTCCCCATTATGTTTCCTATGTATTTATACAGTTCCCAAAATGCACTTGATGGGTTCTTCCCCACCTGGTAGGTCCATTATTTAGGATAATGGATCAGCCATTGAGGACTTGGCACAATATGTAAATATGTATTTGCAGACTTTGGTATGGAATCTCACCAGGCTGAATACATGTATAGCACTTGAGTCTGGTATGGAAGCTCTATTACAATTTTTGTACTAACAGAGTGATAATTATTTGGAAATTCTCAGATTTGTTGTAAATGGCTTACATCATACTTCCCCACAATCTTTTTCTGCATGATGGAATTTGGTATTTACAAAAGCAGGGGATTGTGATGAGTTCCAGGTTAGCGCCACCCCCGTGTGTCTCGCAGATTCACTGATTCATAAATACTGCTGGCAATAAAGAGGCCATCTCAACAGGTACTAAAGGGCGGCCAGGTGCGGGGGTCGGTGCACAGTGCGCTCAGCTGGCATCAGGGCTCGCCACAGCCGGCGTCGAGGCGAGACTGGGCATGAGGGTGTGCGCGTGCTGCTGAGTGAGTCTGAGCATGCCGGGCTCCGGATCCCTTCATATAGGGCACAGGGGTTTCACATCGGGTGCGGAAACTGAAGTTGTCACTGGAGGCAAAGGGGAGCTACCGAGGGAGGGTCGGCTCATAGAGGAAGGAGATGAGGGATGGCAGCGAGGAGGGGTATGGAAATGCATGGTGAGGACAGGTGGACGTATGAGAGAGTTCAGAATAGAGTTGTGGACAGAGAATTGAGGGGAAAATGTGAATGGATGGTTCCTAGGTGTTTTTACACCAATTTTTCCATGCAGTTTTTAGCTGGAGTTTAAACATGTGTGTTTACAATTCCAAGTACACAATGAAACCCTTTTGGGTTTTGATCGAGGTGTTGCATTATAAAACAGACCCGTTTTATATCACCTCAAATCAAGAAAATCAGGAACATGGTCCAGGAGAACGCCAGACCACTGGTTTCAACAGTGCCTGCCTGGCAGGACCCGCACAAGGACAAAGGACAGTTCTTTGTCTTACAAATGTCTACTTTAAGCATCAAGTCAACCAGACCTGAAAGCAAAACGCTTTCTCTCATTGTTCAACCATCCCACATAATCGCGATACCAAATGACCGAGCAACACCAACGACGATGAACACCAGGCAGCCGTTGCTTTACTGGGTAAAGGAGGTTGCAGCGCCTGCTAGCAGCCATTATTATTAATTTAATTGCCTTTGGATATTTTTATATAGTACTTGCACCTGTTTCAGAGCTCCTAGCAGGGAAAGGGAAGGGTGTGAATAACATGACTGCATTATGAATTAAGAGATTACAGGTCAGCGCTTTATAGAGAGTGCAAGCTGTATACTTAGAGAAAAAAGAAAGACTTCAGGGCTTTCAGCATTTTTGAGCAGGGCCTTATTTGTGCAGGTGGTTTCCGGTGCTAAGCATCAGCACTTACTTGACAAGGCCAGGGCTATTGAATGTATATTCCTTGTGAATGCCCAAATAATATATCTACTGGCACTTAATATTTTACAAATTAAGCACTGGCGGGGAGGTAAGTCGGGACCTGAGGGGGGGGTTTACAAAGCCGGGGCAGGAGGCGGGAGGCGGGCGTGAGACGCGAGGTGGGAGGCGCGAGGCGGTAGGCGCTATGCTCAATGTTGGGGCGGGGGGCGGCGGGCTCAAAGCGGGAGGCGGTATAGCCAATGTCGGGGCGGAAGGCGGGAGGCGGGAGGGATGCGGACTGGGCAATATTGGGGGGGGGGGAGATTGCGGTGCACAGAGGCTTACAATGCTGCCCCCAGACCCTTTCTGCCCCAGGCAACGCTGGGGCGGGCTGCTAGTGGAAATATGAAACTCCAAATCACAGAGATAAATGTGTGCCGGGTTTGCAGGTTGCACCCTTTTTGGTAGCACAGGACGAGAAAAGCCGAAAAGATAGAAAGCAGGAGGTTGAGGAACAGAGGTAAACACAGAGAAGGGGTGAAAAAAAATATGTAATAGCGACCGGAAGTGTATTGCAGTGGGCGGGGGAGAAAGAGGTACGTGGTGGATCAAGGTTTGCCAGACTTTGTATTCAGCATCCCTTGGGTCCGGCCCACGGCTCTCAATAACAAGCATTGGAAATGCAATAGGTTTCGCATTTGCTTGAGATATTAGGACTGTAATTGCCAGTGTATTTTACCCATGTGTTATGGAGTGTATGTATAATGTGTGTTGTGGAATTATGAGGGTTGGATTGGAATTTTTAGTTGTGGAATTTTTATGAAAATGCTAATTTGTCAAATCCCAGCCCTTTAAAAATACAGTCTGCAGATTTCAATGGGTTACACTGCATAAATAATTCAGCCAGAATGGCAAGTTTTTCGACTTATTCCAAGGCTTTCAGAGGACAACTTTAAGAGCAGCCTTAATATACCTATAACACTTCAGTTAAGGAGACCAGATGACTCCATGCCACAAGAGGCACAGTGTTCCAATACTGGCCTCTCCTTTTGGATATGAAAACCATGACCACAACTTCCAGAATGCATCAGGATGTCGGAACCACCTTTGATAGAAGAACATGGTGTCTGATCACATGGATTCATCAGGTAACGTTTTATATTAGTGCATTCTGGGAGTTGTAGTTTTGCTTCTGTTCCACTAGTCCTAACACAAGCAAAGATATGTGAAAAAAATCCCAACAATATGAAAGTGATTCCGGATGGTATGGAGCTCTTGCTCTGTTTGCATCTGTGCTAGACGAAGTGAACAAACTTGAAGATAGAGCAGACGCAAGCTCATGCTAGTGTACAAATGTGCTCTAAAACACACGCTTTGGTGTAATACAAGGATTTCCGGAAGGAGAGCGGGTAGGAGAGGGAGGTCAAGTTATTGGTTTAATGTATAGATGTGGCTTTCAGATGCAACTTCGAGTCAAATCTAACGATAGTAAGGCTTGCTAGAGCACTGTATTACGGATGCACTGCAAGTATCAACATGTATAAGGGGTTGCTGAATGTGAAGCACGGGAGACGTAATGTTCGAAACAATGTATTGCTTATCCATAACGACAATACTAATAAACAGATTTAAACATAAACCACACGCTTTGTTGTTTCCCCTCCGGCAATGCATATTTCCCCAGCTCCATTGTCAAAGGGAAAAAGGCATTTAAAGCAGCAAAAACAGCGCTTTTTGGCAAATTATTGTGAACTTTGTGTGTTATGCTAATGGGTTGACCCTTCAAGTAGTGAAATATAAAATATAACAAAATGATTCATTAAAAAAGGTGATTTGCACAATACAGACTTCCAGATTTTGGGACTTCACAATGTTTTCCTGGTCATAGTTCAGTTCACAATATTTCTGAATTTTGACATAAGACCACGGAGACGCATTTTCTCATGTGTATTGTACTTAAAATTCCAGGGAAAAGGAAACGTTTGATGTGCACTTTCAGGAACCCCTGAAAACAGACTTCTTTCAATTGAGATCAGCATGAAATATGGGTCATATTGAATAACATCTGCTATTGTAACTCTTCATGCCCCAATGGACATGACCTGGCCCTTCCAAATGCAAGCTTCGTCTCAGTCGATTAGTGCTTCGAAGTTAGTGACAAGCAATGAACAGCTTACCTAGCTCATGCTCTGGACGCGGTAGGGCTCCCCCAACAAAAAGCACAGGGGACTCGCAGGCAGCTTGGAACATATCACAGTATGAGGGCGCCATGGTACAGTTTCAGTGCTGGGAGGCAGAGGCAGCAAGCAGAGAACAGAAAAAAAAAATGGACAGAAACTAACGCAACGTTCACAGTGGAATTGTTTACAAACCGGCTCACTCTGTGGCGCGTGCTGAGTTCAGAGCATCAGAACACAACATTTGTGTTGGCGGGTGTATGATTAAGGGAAATGCTGCATTTGTGTCGGGGTGGTGGACGGGCAGAAGCAGCAACGGCATATAGCAACCTTTTAAACAAGCAGTCACAGCTTACGGGAGCAAGGTGACTCAACCTGTGAGCAGACGTCTGACTGCGCATGCTTTCTGCACAGACACTCTACCATCCTGTGCCAGCTCTCTACTCCTCCTCAGTGTGGCCGGACGACTTAAGACGCACGAACTACTTTAAAAACAAGCATTGAAAATGCAATAGGACTCGCAATTAAGCGAGACCTACTGCATTAGAATCGGAAGTGGGGTGGGAAGAAGACACGAACGGGAGTAGGGAGGGGGGCTGGTGTGGTCTGAGACGTCGCGGAATGCGGGAGGGGAGGGGGAGGCAGAGGAAGAAAAATCAAGTAAGTCAGGTCCCGGGCAGGCAGCCTATCACAGCGCGGCCCGGGAATGACGTCACGGGGGTGTCCCTGGCCGGCAGCCAATCGCAGCGCGGCCCGGGACAAAGGGGCGGGGCTTAAAAAAAGCACCAGAAACGCCCCCGAATCGCGTTTTCAAGAGAAAGCGCGATTGACCGCCTCTGTCTCCCAATGGCTAGCCTCCATTTATGGAGCTAGCCAATGAGAGGCAGAGGCGGGGCCGACATCCCTACTGTAGACAATAGTTTTCGATCTGGGAGGGGCTTTGCCCCTCGCCAGCTCGAAACCTAAAAAACACAAAGGGCAGGCGCGCTGCTCCCACAAGCAAACTTTTAACTTCCTTTCCACCTTACAAATCCCTCAGAAGCCAGAAACGCCTAAGCCCATACAGACAGTCACAGAGGCCATTTTAGAATATTCTGGATTCAAATATGAAGAGAAATTCGAGGGTCTTCTCTTTCCTGTTTTGTGAAAAAGGATGACGACGGAATGCTCTTTAACAGCATTATTCTCGACGCTTCGACTCAATCAGATCCAACAACCCGAAGAATGACGTCTCCCCTCACTCCCCATGCACCCAAACTAATCACCTAAAACGTGGTGATCGCCCCAGGGGGACCGTGCGTGTGTCGTCACCATCACGCTCGCACGCGTTCTGACTAAGCGTCAACGTGCAGCCGGTATTCAAATCACCGGATTATCTTCAAATATTAGCCCGAAGAGATGCGCGTTAATGGCGCGGCTGCGGCGCGCGGAAATGTTAATTGTGACTAAAACCACACAGCGATGCCGATGAACGCGCCGACTGTTTGCGAACCTTTAATCAGCCGTGGTCTTGGGATAATTAATCGCCGTGGAAATGAGTATAATTTCTCTTCAAAGCGCGGAGCGGCGCCGCATCTCATCAAACATTCATACCTGAACTTAAATTGCCATTCGTAGGACGATTTGTAGCACTTGGTTCGTGTTGACGGCTTTCTGTGTTCCTACGTAATAGGGGCATCTAGGGCGCAATGGTGGTTGTGTGTTATTTTTGGATTCATTACGAAAGCATAACCCGCTCATGATATGCATTGAAATTAAACTTGCATTTATATAGCGCTTGCTACTCCTGAGGAGGCGTTTAAGCGCTTTACGGAATGTCACGTTACCTGGTAGCTGAAAATGTGTGGTCAATTTATTAGTTATTGTCTGCTTCGTGATTCCAGACGGCCCTAAATTAGGCCTACTCTGAATGTAATGCCCTTTCGGCTAAATACTTTATGGTTTGTAAATGCATCATTTTGATTTCTACATGACGAACGCATTTGTTCCTCTTTCATCTGTCCTTCAAGTGACATTTAAGCATTCTGTTTTGTGCGCATTTTCTTATTTTGGTGGTCATTAAATTGACATTGTGTGGATGTTTTAGAAAGGGCAAAATAGAACATATTAACACACTTTTTGTTTTGGTTCAATTGGCTCGTTATGCAAATGATCACTGTTACTGTTTCACATAGAAAAATAAAAAATGTGATGCCTGAATGAATCACATCCAAGTCAGTTGTTTATTTTACTCATGGTGCCTCTACTGACCGGGACCAGTCATATGCAAATTCAATGAGGTACAAAAGTGGGTGGTGATGGACGGAGCATATGAACCAATCAAACACTCACACCCAGTCAACACATCTGGGTTTAATCCATCACCGTTCTTTAACCCACTCTGCCACCCCAGTTCAGACATGGCCATATGCAAATCAGTCTGACCCTGTGCCTCATGGGAACAGTCCAGCCCGAACTGTCAAGCCATGCCTTCCCTGGACCGGAAACAAGCTTCCGAGGGCCGGTTTCTAGCATTTCAGCCGTCTTCAGCCCGGCTTGCTTGAATCCAGTGGCAAAGTGAGCAAGGGACTCACGTCTGAGCATACCCTGCCAACTTATGGCGTACAAAGCGGTACAAAAGGGGATGGTGATGGATGGAGCATATGAACCAATCAAACACTCACACCCAGTCAACAGATCTGGGTTTAATCCATCACCGTTCTTTAGCCCCCTTCTGCAATTTGAGCAGGCCAGCACGAAACCCGGGTTAGATTTCTTTCAGCAGGGGTCTAGTCCATTTCAGCTTAGTTGTTCATTCCTCATTAGTGCAACCCGGAGCAATTACCAGTGGCTGAGATTAATGCAAACATTACATCCATCACCTTTTTCGCGAAGTCCCTCTCTCATGCTTGACTTCAACGCAGAGAGTTCTTAGATCAGTGCTTAAAACATCTCTGTTGCATTCTTTAGTCGAACACATAACATACATCTTCTTCAATTCATATTAACTGATAGTTACTTTTTTATACAGTGCTTTCTTTCCACAGTCTAGTGCTTTGTACCACTTTTAATAAAAGATCTTACTATTGACTCCTCAGTATAACGCAAAATGATTTTGACCCTTTTGGTCCTGCAAAATTGAATGAACAGTCCTTAGTTTAATGCTTGCCTTCAGAAACACCTCCATTTCACGACTTTTGTGGCAAAATAGCAACAGAACTCATCTCCAAAAGTCAAAAAGATAGAAATTTACCCTATGGACAAAATAACCAGTTTACAGCCGCAAATAGCTTCGCTTCTGTGATAAATAGCTCCGGTCCACTGATCAACAACAACCTCTCTCTTTCTGAAAAATAATTCAATGATATCATCACTGCTGGAAGATTATCAGGATCCTGGGCAGACCCAGCACCACCTAAAATCTTCAAGGAAATATTTGGGATGACATGCAGGGGAGGTATCCAGAAAACAAATGAACACATTTCTAGAAGTGGTGTCCTTTACACCGGAATTAAAGCATTGTATGTTAGACCACGCTTCAAGAAGAAGAACCTTCAGCTATCCAGTTCAGCAAACCAGAGACGTATCTCCAGTGAACCTTTGGGCAAAATATTCGAAAGAACAGGTTTCACTCACCTCACAAATACACAGAGAACCACAACATATTGTTAAGTTCGCAATCTGGATTTAGAGCCGGGAACTTAACCATCATATCCATCTGGGATGAACTCGGATGTATGGTGGATAGTGATAAGAAGCGGCCCTATTACTTCTAGAATTATTGGTAGCCTTTGACATAGTTTGCCATCAAACACTACTTAACAGGATCTTGTACCTCAGATCACGGGCGAAAGCCTTGAAATGGATCACCTACTGTTTTAACAGCAGTAAAAGCATAGTGTGCCTACCGCTGTTAATTTCTTCCCTTCATACCCTACATTGTGGCATGCAGCAAGGCTCCGTCATCTCTACTGTCGTATTCTCGTACCCGACACCATTAGAATTTAATCAGATTATTTACTTTTATGTGTTGCAACTTTGCAGACAATACACAAATTATCCTAAAGCTGTATGGAGCAGAAGACCAATACAAATCTAAAGTGGACAACTGCCTCTGCACCTCAGATGTATGGATGGTAAACAACCACTTAAAGCTCAACACATCTAAAATAGAGACCCTGGCCTGTGGGCATTGGCCCAGATACATACCTATAGCCAGATGGCTCATCGAACTTGATGGTCCACCATATGCGGCTAGAATTGCGAGGAGGATCATGGACTCAGATCTGTCCCAAACCTCACATGTCAATCATGTGACCCGGAACATTTTCTACTCAATGGAAACACTTTAACGCATCTTCCCGAGACTTGGCTACAAGCAAAAACTACAAGCCATACTCTCATTGGTGGTCTTCAAGCTTAACTATGCCAACAATATGTCTTGGAACATCCTACTTCATCATACGCAATTTACAACAAATCCAGAATTCTGCAGCTAGATTCCCTCTCTGGCCCTAGCCCAGGAAACAGATAACAACAATATTGCCAGCACTTCATTGGCTTCCAGTAACTAGACAATCAGTGTTTAAGGAATTGTCCACAGATCCTCTCAAGCAAAAGGACCCCTGTAACTACAAGTAGAATTCAAACTAGCAGGTTGCCATATTCCAGACTGGCTTCTTTGATCATTATACCACTTTACAGTTTGATTGGAGGCCCTGCCTTCAGCATACAAGCAGCTCAGTTCTGGAATATAGTACCAGTAAAAAACCCCAGTGCATTCAGGAATACCCAAAGTTAAGATTAGAAGTCAAAGCCTGTTTATTCCCAAAACAACGTTTGTTATGTCAACTTCAGGTAACATACTAATCTTTATCAACAAGGATACCTAGGATCCATCTTTGTAGGTGAAGTGACCACATTTTAAAAATAATTTCAAGCTAAAACAAAAAGTTTGAAGAGAGGTGAAAGCCAACCGATGCGGGACCTATCTACTTCAATCCAGACTGTGAAGAATACAGGTAGTAACAATCCACCTGGACTCAAATTTCTATAACTATTAGTACAACACTCTATAGGCCTGTAGCAGATGATAATCAAATTCAGACTGCATAATAATACACCTACACCAATGATATTCACTTACTTTCGATGGCTTATCCCTTCCCTAACTCACACCTCAACACTGTGAATTTTACAGCCGATGATAATCCCATACGGACTACATACTGATACCCCTATATCAATAACATTCACTTACTTTAGATAACAGATCTCTTTGATAATCAACACAACAACACTCTGCAGTTCTGCAACCAATGATGTCCAATATGGACTGAATACTAAAGCACCTGTATCAAGGATTTTTACTTCCTTCCCTGGCTAACACATCAACACTCTGCTATCCTGAAGCTGATGATAATCCAATACGGACTGCATGATAATACATCTGTTCTAATAGGGACCACATACTTACACACCTGTACCAATGACATTCTCTTACTTTCGATGGCAATCCCCTTCCCTGACTAACACTACAACACTCTGCAAGTTCTGCAGCTGATGGTAATCCAATACAGGCTACATACTAAAATCCCTAAACCAATAACATTGACTTACTTTCGATTGCAGACCCTTTTCCCTATCACACAATTCAACATTCTGCGGTTCTGCAGCTGATGATAATTCAGTACGAACTGCATACTCATACACCTGTATGTTCCATTTCTTTCAATAGTTAACCCCTTCCCTAGCTAACACTACAACTCTCTGTAACTAACACTACAACGGTTTGTGGTACTCCAGTAGGAACTCCAAATTAACATTCACTTCCTTTCAATAGCATGGTCATGCCTATACTCTAGTAGCCACCAATGCACACATCTAGCCACTTTACCTTTCATTAGGACAGCATGAAAAGACTGCTACACACTGATGCCCACAAAAGCACTCTAACATAGTCCACCCTACAGGTACTGGATAAATACTTACTGGGCCTGATTTAGAGTTTAGGCGTTATTTAACACACCTGATAAACGTTACATTATTTATCAGGTGCGATAAATAACACCTATTACAAGTTTGTGGGGAATAACACGCAGATTTTGGCGTTTAAAGCAACAAAATCTGCATGATACCGTAAATGCTGTATGTTTTCATGCTCAGCTCTATAAGACCCAAAATGAACAGTGGCATCTGGCATCTACTGAGGGTGGGGGAGGGGCAAACCAAATTAGAAAAAAGAAAGACACTTGCCGGATCCTGACGAGGATGTCCTCCTTGCTCCGAACTCACCTGCTGGGACTGCAGTGCAGGCCACAACAAACTCCCTCGACCCATACCGGGCCTGTTCACATGCTGTTAACCAGCATTTGAGCAGTGCCCTGATTGGTGGGGATGCCCTCTCTTGGCACTGGATGCCTGCACTTGTTCTCAACCTAGCTGTCTTAAGACAGCTGGTTGAGAGGTTTAAAGTACGCATGTGTTGCTGGCCGTTTCAAGAAGGCTGGCCAAAGAGACATGCGCACTTTAAACAAGGCATAGGCAGCCCTCTGCCCACCACTCCTCCCTGGTCACTCAGCAGGCCCGCCTCATCCTGATGCTCGGTTCAGGATGGGCCGATAAAATTAAAATGCTAATCAATTATCATTTTATTTTTTATCTCTGGGGCTTTTGGGAGGGGGGGGGGGCACCTAAGTGGGGTGACCCTCCTCCGCTTCAATGATGAAGCCGCCCCTGAAAAAGAATAACTATTGACAGTGCTCCTTCGCGTAGGCTATATATACAAGAAGACGCACGGTACCTGCATAACTGAAGAAGCATGCCAGCATACTACAACCTGTAAGTGGTGCATCTATCCCTCAGACTTGTCAACCATCTCACTACTAAATGCAGCGTCCCATAACACGATATCCGCACCCCAGTAGTCTTCATGTATGACATGAGAATGTTTCACACATAGGATCAAAATATAACAACAACACCCTGACACCCATGCACCCTACGTGGGGTAGCAGGCTAAAGGATTGGGCAAGTGCTTCAGCTCCCCCGATGGGGCAGGAAGCGCTATATAACTGCTGCCATTCAATACAATAGATGAGTTTTGCCATTTCACAGCTATACAAAGACTAGCAGCCATGTAAGGACCCATGCACTGTATGGTTTCCATTGGCTTTTATTACACCCCATAATTACTTCTCTGGTTCCCATTTAATGAGCCTCATAAGAATGTAACACTGAGTCCACCCACTAGAAGGCAAACGTGGGGTTGAGGCACCACCTGAGCTTTGCTTTAGGCACATTCATGTCTCAGAGTTATCTATCCTGCTGGATGGTGCAAGCCTCCAGTAACCGAGGCTGGCAGAGCCGAAAGAGTGCCGGCACTGACACGTGCAAGGTTACAGCAGACACATCTTTGGAAAGCAAAAACAATGACGTGTTGTTTATGAAATGGAATCTAATGGCTGCAATTTCTAAGTGTAGGATGCAGGGATGTGAGGGAAGCGAGAAGCATTCCTGCTGTGTAAGAAAATACCAGGGCGCATAATGCCTGTTTCACCATTACCTATGAGATGGGGGTATCTTTAGCACAGATACATTCTCACAGTTCTCGAGGTGACAGCCACAAATGCAGACATCTGTAGTGAGGTCTCTGGCTCAGCAGCCCCTTAGAGAGGAGCTGAGAGCACAGTAAACACAACAGAATATATGCAGATTTTAATGGCAGATGCGCTGCAGGTTACTTGAGGTTAAACTTTCACACCTGAAGGATTTTTTCCTTACTTTTATAGGCACTGTCTTTGGGGGATGCAGGTGGCAACGTGGGCTGAGGCGATGGGAGTGGGGTACTTGTGGGTGATTTGTCCAGGGGTTTCTCAGTGAATGCCACATCCCTGTCAACCTCAGGGTGGGCACTTCCCTTTTGGAATGCTGCAGCTGCAAGAGTAAAAAAGATGTACCCTCAAAAGTTAAGAAGCATTAAAGTAGGCTTTTCCATCCATAGATGCTCCTTGTGGGGTGCCTCTACCTAGAGTGGGTATGCCCATAGTTCAATTCAATTCAAAAAGTGCTTTATTCGAGTATTACTCATAAAAGCAAGACATACAAACATATAATAAAAAACAATTACATTTACCTAGTCAATCAGACAAAGCACATTACACAATATGCCCATAGTGCATTAAGGGGACATGCGCATGGCAGACCCCTCAAATTGGTGGGGACTCCACTGTCTGCGGATGAGCAACGTCAACTGTTGTGGTGATTTTGAAATTGTGGCAGGAGCTGGGTGAGGCAGAGTGTAAGGCAGGGTGTAAAGCAGGGCGTAAGCCTGCGAAACCCAGTTCCTTTTCTTATTGGAGGTCAAGGGCTGAAGGGGCACCAGGTAATCCCCATTTAGACTGACTGTTCAAGGTTATTGGCCTCTTTTGCTCCTCACACCCCTGTAGCTGGATCTGACCGGTCCTACCCACCCTCATTGCGGCTAGCTTAGCATCTAAAACAATGAGGGGCTATGTTACGTTATGCTGTCTGTGTTTTTAAAGTACTCTTGTCACTGTCAGGTTATCCTGTCCCTATGCAGCCGGTGTATAAGGCTAGCCCGGGGGGACTTACTCGAAGACACAGGTGTTCAGTTTCCAGAAGGGGCTATTCTTGCTTATTTCATATTTTCAGCAGCTAATTCTCACTGTGACTTCTTATCACTCGAGAGTTGGGTCAACCTATTTGGAGCACACACACACACCAAGGTGGGAGACTGGTACCATTCGCCCGGTGCCACTGCTTACCTTTCTTTGCCAAGTTTGAGGAGAGCCCTGACCATTCACCATCATTATAATAAGGAAAGCATTAAAGGGCTTGGGAAGGCTGGAAGGGGCTGGATTTGATAAGAGACCCCCATTGACTTTGACAAGTAAGGAAAAGTCTTGGGCTCCCATTCCTAGGGCACGTAGCCTGGATTATGAGGCGTTGGTATTGACTGCTGCTCTCTGGTTAGCTTCATTGTGGTTTGCCCATGACCCAGGTGTCCTGCTTGGGGAATGACCTGGTCATCACTCTGCCCTTCTCAAAAACAGATACTTATGGAGAGGCCTGCTGGGGCCTCTAACAGCCTGGGCTGAAGAATTTTAAGTAGAATAAATCAGTTAAACACTTTCATAAGGAGTCCTTGGAGGACTGAGTTACTAAAATTGCACAGACACAAGATTTAAAGGTGGTTATGACAACAAATTTATTATCTCCATAAATTAGCTTATCATATACTTTCTACGTAGTGTTGGGTGCTCACAGAGGCATTAAAAGTGCATGAAGTGAAGGTGTGTAAGTGACATATTAAAAATACATTGCATTGTACAACAATCTTGTTTTTCAAAAACTCTACAGTTAAATGAAAGCAATACTGGAGTTTTGTTGGAAAGGTCGACGGCGTTTCGATCTCAGGTTACTGAGATCATCATCAGGACGTGAGCCTGTGAGCACTAACAATCCCGTCACTGGTGGTAGCTAATTGCGCTCTGGTTATTCAAAGAGGGTAATTTGTGATGTTCATAGAGGCGGAGAGAGGAACCAGAAAACCCCGTATTCTGCGCTACAACTTTTCCGCACGTGCTTCTTGGTGCCTAATTTGAGTGACCGGGGGGTCAGGAGACGGCTGAATCAGGACCGGAATTATTCCAAGGTCCGGGCGTGGTTTACTTGAATGAATTCGAGTTGATCCGCGGGGAGGACCGGCGTAGCCCGAGTCCGTCTAGGAGTAGATCCCTTCTCAAAAACAGATCAGAATGGGAGGGGTGAGAAAATAATATTAGGAGCGGCAAGGGTACAGTAACCCCAGTGTCAGCTCTGAGAGCTTTTATGTTCAGACTCCCAAGGAAGATCCCTTCTGGTCCATATCAATGGAATGCCTCCTAATTAGTATCATTTCATCAGAGTATAAGCCATGGCAGTGAGGGCTGCTGGGAAAGACAATTCCAAATTCAGCTCCCACTCCGTTAGAATTGAGGAAGTTACCTCTGAGGAGGGTTTTGGGCTGGACTTAGATGTGGGAAAATGTATTGGCAGGTGGAAGTCAGACTGCTACAAGCGATAAGTTTGCCTCAATCTTGTTTGAAAGTTTGCACCATGTGGGTTTGGGAGGGGGCAGGGCAGATGGGGTGGGCAGGCCAACATTATAGGAGCATGCATACTCGTATTTAGAATTTGTATGCTTCAATCTTCTCTGCATTTCTAGCGTATGAGTGTTCAGTCATTCCTTCGGTGACAAGCAGGAATGGCATTTAATCGAGGCTGTTAGCTGAGGTGGGCAGAGAAAGCTGGCCTTCGCATGTATTGGTATGGCGTTGGTCGACTACACTTTTAACGGGTTGTGCTAGTTGGTGGAGAAGACATCAAGTAGGTGGCTGTAGCCGCCAGCACTCATCATATTGCAGACTGATGGTAACAATATTACAGTTGTAGTTCGGGGGGCATTTTGGAGCTCCTCCTGGTTGAAATTCCATGGCTGTCAAAGAAGTTCCTCGGGGTTGATATAGCATTGTCACATATATTACCCCAATGAGGGTAGAATGTCAGAGCATCTTCATGGGACCTCCAGAAGTCATATAGACATGTAAACATGTTTCATGGGGCTTCTTAACACATCTATTGTAAAAAAGTTGCTTGCAAGGCGATGTTTATTTTCACAGGGATGGTGCACTGCTCACTTGCCCATCCAGGGCACAATATTGTTTGCTGAGCCCTTCATTGCATTTGTGGTTCAACAGCTTCCTGAAGAATAAGGGGAAGGCTTTTGTTTGAAGAGGGAGGTGGGTGTTCAGTTGACCATCCGGGCCTTTAGAGTTGTAGACTTGTAAATGGCCACAAAACAGGTATGTATCTTGGCATCATGAAGCCAGAGCCCTGGATTTGACTTCAATTCATACCCAAGTTTTAGCTAGGGTTCAGCTTACAAATTGGTTCAGGCTCCACTAGGACTCAGGAGCAAGTGAATGTGTAATGTTTGAAAGAGGAAGGGGGCTTACGAATTGCAGATGGGGACCCAAACAAAAAAGTATGATTTTGACAAGCCAGTGGGATGGGCAACCATGACTATGAAACATTTTCTGTTGAGGTGATTCAGTGTCTTCTATCGGATAAAATAAGTTCTGTATATATTAAAATGCATGCATTAATATGTGAAATCAGGGGCAAAAATGAGTCGTTCAAAAAGAACAATTGATGGACGGAATGCTGAACAATGTCAAACATTCACCCCAGTACGGAGATCTGGGCCTAAATCCATTGTTTGTTGCTCACCATGCCATTCCAGTTTGGACCCAGCCATATGCAAACCAGTCCTGACCCTGCTCTCCATGGGAACAGTCCAGTCCGAACTGCCAGGCCAGGTCCTCCCTGGACTGGAAACAAGCATCCTGGGGTCTATTTAACCCAGATCTCTTCACTGGGGGTGAGTGTTTGAAAGGTTTCAGCACTCCGTCCATCACCTTGTTGTGTTTGCCAAAAGTGACTCATATCCAGTCGTCTTTCTTGATGTATCAACTGCAGTGGACATCGTCGGTTGCCACCTCTACTTTTCATTCTCGCATCCTGTAAAGGTTTTTGTCACATGGCCCTTTGCAGGTTCCCCACTTTTCTCTCACAGAGAACACTACCATAGTCGACTTGATCACAAAATGTAGTAATTGGGAATAAAAAAAATAATATTATGTGGGCCTGAATGATTAAAGATCAACGATCAAAAAGCTAAAAGCCTCTCCCTGTGATTAAATCATCTACATAGTACGTTTGATAGAATGTCCCACACAAACTCTGGTCCAATCCTGTCTCTCTGCAATGGTCTTGAAAAGCTTATATTAATCACTTGTACAGTTCTCTAGATTTTTTGGCTTTCATATTGGATCCCAGCTTAAATTCAACATTCACAACAACAAAAACAAAGAGCACATTATCAGACCAGCCCTCTCTGTAAATTCAACTCATGGACATGAGAGAGCGCAAACTGACCTAAATGTATAAGTACACCACACTTACACGTAGTAAGCACAAGTCATGAAGAGAAATGCCATGAGTGCTGATAGTACCTACATCTATATTCTGAAATGTGTAGTTAATGTAGAGATTTAAGTAGAAGTGGAACTAATGCAGAAATGTGTGAAACTATATGATTTTATTAGATGTGATTATTCCTGAATCCATGTCGTGTAGCTGCTAAAATGTAAGATGGCATACGGTTAAACGTAGAACGTGGTAGGCCTCAGGGCCAGAGCTAGAAGGGAGGGGGAAGGTGGTTCATTTCACGACATGGATTGCACTAATGTTTTAGTAATAACGGTAATGGGCCATGATTTATAGATGTGTTTACCGAATAATAGAATAAGAGTACTAACATGCTATTAATTAAAGAAGGAGTTGGATGCTATAATCGTTATGAGAAATGTTGTAGGCCTGAAATGTTTTAGCCATTGATTTACACGTACTGGTCTGGGCCGGGAAATGTTGCAAACTTTTGTTGGAAGTCTATGAGGATTGGGATCTTGGCTGCAGGTGTCTGTCTGCAAGAGAAAGGGGGGATCCAATTATAAATGGAATGAATAGAGGTTTGTTCAGGAGACGGCCCAGACATGGAGGAGGGTTCCGGAATGTTTTTAGGGGTATCAGCGGGCCGGAGAAGAGTCTGAGAAGCAAGGTCAACTCTAACGCACGAGGCCTCATCATGGAAAAAGCCAGAAGCTACACCACGTGAGGGGCGTCTCACGAGGGGCGTCCCAAATGTTGTTGTGTTTTTTGTATTAGGGACAGCACCCCTGGGTGGAGTTAGAGCAGATGCCTGAGGACCCTTTAGAGAGCGGATGGGTAGGCAGAGAGGGGTCATGACTGGAGAACTATAGGTTTTCACCAAGAGACTGAGAGTGGGTGACTTCCCTTGGGGGTCATTCACCGCTGACACCTTTTGTTAGGTTGAGACCTGGTTAAGTAGGGATACCATCTAGAGCAGGGTAGGGACAGCCTAACTTGTGTTTTTCCTCCAACTTAAATGACGGAGAGATCCCAGTATGTGTCAATGCTGATAGCTTTATTATTCTTAGAACTTGTACTCGTAGTTTCTGTTGCTCGTCTGAGGGCTTTCAGAGAGCACATGTATGTAGTTGGGCCTGTGTATCTTGTGAATCTCATTCTGAGATGCCTGTATCTGCAACTTATCTTAACCTTATAATAAATCTTTGAAAGCTAGAAGTTGTTTGTGATCTTTTGGAGCGGAGTCCTTTATTGGGTGAACTAACTTGGTAAGAGATGCACTTTCTTCCCTCAATGACAGGCAACAAAGGTTCAGTCGACCAGATCGGGGTTTTAGATCAATAGTGATAAGGTATCGATCAAAATCTCGCCCTTCCAGTTGGTAGCTATAGAGGATGGTTGCCTTCTTGAGGAAGGTGATCTAGGCCAGGTTAGATTACCCCAAGGCCCCTAGAGATCGATGATCGGAAGAACCGCCCGCCGAAGAAGGACCGGATGACGTGAGACAGAAAAAGCAGCAGTATCGTTCGAGAGTGAGTATAAAGGGTCATGCGTGCTAGATTGCGGTGTTTTTGTGTTGTATCTATGTTGTAATGTCTGGCGGAGTTGAATGCCTGTAGAGAGACTGTGGAACAGGTTGTGAGCGCGCGCAACCGGTGGAAATCTTAAGTTCAAGGAGAGCTTAAGTGGTTCGGGTGTATCGGACACCCAGTGTAATTGTTAACTAGTGTGAAGGGGGTCATGAGGTACCATTGATCTCCCGAAGGACCGAGATAGGGGGAACGTAAGAGTGAGTGCGTGAGTAACGGACGCTGGTCGGAGGTTACTGTGTGTGTAAAGAACCTATCAGAGAGACGATAGACATCTCGTCAGTTGTGTTGACAATTACAGATAGACTGTGGACGTACAGTCGAGGGAAGTGACCGCTTGGTCGGAAGTAGTCATTTTTCAGGGTATGAATGGGACGCATGCATGACCGGGAGGAGAGCTGAGAAAGGAGGGGTGCTGCTGCGAAGCGGAGACGAGTGACGTCAGAAAGTGCCGCGCTGGGATTGGCCGGCCGGAGAAAGACCGCGCTGCGATAGGCCAGCTAGCAAAGCCGCGCTAGGATTGGTGGAGTGTCATCAGGAAGTAAACAGAGTATTCAGGCTGGAAATTGTGCGTATAATCATGAAGTGTTTTAAATGGTTGAGAGAGATGTTTAGGAAAGAGCGGCGGGGATCGTATGAAGGGGAAGAAGCCCCGCCGGAGGGTACGCCGGCTCGTTACATGGCGGTACATGTTGGGCTGCATACGATTTTGTGGATCTCAGAGTGGAGTAAGATTACAGAAGGAAATGAGGAACTGACGTTCCCGAAGTACGGGACGTTCAGATTAGAGGTGTTACACAGATTAAAAGCAATTATGACCTCAACGAGACCCTTGCCTAGACCGACCCAGTTTGAAGCCCTTAATGCGTGGATTAGGGCAGCGCACGAAAAGAACATGAACAGACGACAAGAAAGGGTGAAACGTTCGGTAAGGGCAGTGCAGGATGCCAAGTGGGATGCGGATGCTAAAAGATGGAGAGTGCATAACATGGAAGTCAATAAATTGTACCCAGTTTTAGAGATGCCCGGGAACAAAAGCCCCCTAGAAGAAGATGATGAGAGCGAGACAGAGGACAGCCTGATAAACAGATTATTGACAGATAGGCCACCCCCGTATAACAGAGCAGGGGGGGAGGTCGAGCATAGTGGAGAAGGGGGGGGCAATGCAGGAGAGCATGGGCCGCTTCCCAGTTCCGATTGGGATCCCGCTGCGAAGAAAGAACTGTCCCAGCCTAGTCAGGTGCAGCAGGTAGTCGGAAGGTTTGTGGTACAAAGGGCGCCGGAAACGGAGTGTACCACATCCTACGCATTACCAGATGCACTACAGGTACCTGTTACCATAGGTCCTATAGTATCAATATACGACCCAGAGAGGGTTAGAGGGGAAGAACGGGTACGGAGGGTCAGAGAAAGAGCAGAGATGGCAAGGAGGAACGATACGATTAACTCCCCAAGCCAGTTGCCGATACCAAGAGAGTGGAGCACCCCAGTACACACAGCAGGGGATCTGGGGGACCTTAGATGGCCGGTGGATATGAGGGGATCAGGACGGAAATCCTTCCAGGAGTTAAACGAGTACATGAAGAAGTGGGATGAGGCAGTAGAGGCTCACAAGAGCATCATAGCTGCGGAAGCTGAAAGGGAAAGTCAGGACAGCAGAGCCCGGACTCACTGCGGGGCTGAAGAGAGCAGTCCGGAGTGGGACGGGAGGGAGAAGGACAGTAGGGGAGTCACCCATTGGGCCCGGAGTGGAGGTAGATCAGACCGGGAAAACGGGGGCCCAGAGAGCGGGGGGGTGTCTCGCCCAATACATAGTGAAGAAGACAGGAGGACACGGGAGTACAGAGATAGCTTTAAGTGTATCCACTGTGTGCCCGGCAACAGAGAACAGAATGGGAGTTGCGAGAGGTCGCACCATAGTCCCTGTGATGACGGACATGAGCGCAGTCCAGGGAATATGGGGAACCAGGAAGGATCGTATCAGATACTGAGTGATACTAGGCCGAGAGAGAATGGAGACCGAAGGGAGAATAGCAGAGAGTCCTACTGTGAAAAGAGAGGAGAGAGAGAGAATGGACAAAGTAAGATAGGGGGTAACAGGCCCGTGTTCCATCACCTTCCAAGATCGGATGGCCGAGCATGGGACCTGGAGAGATGGGAGCAAGGGAGAACACTCCCCAACTCTCCCGAACCCAAACGTAGGGCTCGGAGTTGGGATGGGAGAGAAACTTGTGAACCTCCCTCGAAAGAGTTATTGCGAGCAGAGATAAAAGCCAAAAGACTCGATGTCTCCAGCTTAAGGTCAGATCTGGATGACATGGTAGACGGTACCCTGCCCTTAGAAAGAATGGAAATGTATGAGCAGGATGAAATTCTGTTCATGGCAAAGGACGTAACTCGAAAGGCGAGAGCAATCCATGAGAAGTTAGTCGAACTAGCAGGAAAATATATGGTGGACCTGTCAAGGACCAAAGCATTACAGGGTAACCACAGGCTACATTACTCAGATCGAGACCTAGACGAGAGGAGAACGATCGGATTGAAAACGCACATAAGGGAACTAATCACTGGAATAAGGACATGGAGGGCACTAGATAAGTGGGAAGAGAGGTGGTCAAAGAAAGGGACCGTCAGGAGAAGCACACTTGGTATGACACCAGGAAGACTGCAGGGAGTAGAGGCATACCCTTTGCGTGAAGTCGCAAATGGGACCTATGTCCACGTCCCTTGGAGTAGGGGAAATTTAGCTGCTTTTACCACCTCCTTCCCCAAATTGCGGGAAAACCCAGTGGAGTGGTATAAGCAAGTTGAGAGATTCGTAAAAATCTCAAAGGTCCTATGGATAGATCTGAACACGCTGTTTGACATTGTAGTGCCTGGAGATTTGTGGACCGCATGCATGGTTAGCGCTGAGTGGCCCACCACAGAGCCAGAGAGAGATGCTAAGACTAATGGGCCGTCTGAGATTGTGATGGCAAAATTCGAGAGAGTAATGACTTGGCTGAAAGATAAAGTGCCAATGCAAGACATAGATGGGGTCAAAATTGACCGAACAAGACAGGAACCCAAAGAGACAGTTCACGAATACTATGAGAGATTGCTGAAGGCGTTTAAACAGTATAGCGGTCTGGATGTAATGGATCCAAAAGACATAGGGCAATTTGTGTCCAAGTTCGTCTTGGGCCTGAGACCGGATATTAGTCTAATGATTCAGCAACACTTGATTTGTTGGCAAAATAAGCCCCTAGATGAAATACTGAGATATGCCAGGTACTGCTGTGACGAGATAGACTCCAAGGCAAAGAAACTAAAGGAGAAACTGATGGTGGTACAGATGCAGGCAGCAGGGAAGGGGGGACAGCAGCAACAGCAACCAGGAACAGGTACTGGAGGAAAGAAACAGTACAGTCAGAACAAGGGCAATGAGGAGAACTCCACCTTTAGACCCAGGATAGATATAGCTGCCTTAAAGAAAACGACTAGGTGCCACCAGTGTAATGAGGTGGGGCATTGGAAACGCGAGTGTCCCTATAATGTTGAGATAGGAGAACAAGAGGTAGAGGAGGAAGAGACCCAGAGTGCGCCTACAAGAGGGGTAACACAATACCAGGGAAAGGTGCTCAAAGGGGGGGGCCCTCCTCCCCGAGCCCAGTTCCCACAGCCACCCAGAGTAGGGACTATGGGTAAGACCTATAGACAGATGCCCCTGTTTGTAGGAGGAGAGGAGTGCTATTATGTGGACCCACTAACTGGACAGAGAGTGGAAAGGGAAGACTGCACCCTCGGGGCAGCTTTGGAGGTGGACCAGAGGGGACCCTATGTTGAGGCCGAAGTGGCAGGGTTCCCCACGACATTTCTAGTGGACACAGGAGCCACTCGATCCACGATCAGATCAGCCGCAGTTCCAGGCCTGCCCATGTCTGGAGAGACCATACAAGTGGTAGGGGTCGCTAACAGGAGAATGACCAGTCCTCTGACTGAACCCGTGCAGGTGAAAATAGGGAAGTACAGTGATGAGCACCAGTTTGTGGTTTGCGATTCTAGCCCTGTATGTCTGCTAGGAAGAGACCTCTTGTGCAAACTAAATTGCACCATATACTGCACACCACAGGGAGTGGAGGTATTGACTAATGACGATGATGCTGACTTTAAAGTCGCAAATTCCAGAATATGTGTGGAATTGTATCCCACTCTGACAGTAGATGAGCTCCCCTGGGATCTGAGAGAGACAGTAGCTCCAGAAGTGTGGGATTTCACTGGGGAAGAGATTGGGTTGGTGAAAGGGGTGGACCCAGTGAAAATTGTAGTGAAACCGCATGCTGAGTTTCCAAGAACACCTCAATATAAATTGACTCCAGAAACGATTGCAGGCATAAAACCCGTGATCGAGTCCATGATTAAGCAGGGAATACTGAAGGAAATCGTGGGTAGCCCATGTAACTCCCCGATTATGGGTTTGCAGAAACCAAATGGGAAATTCCGGATAGTGCAGGACCTCAGAAAGATTAATAACATAGTCGTTTCGTGTTGTCCAGTGGTACCGAATCCATCAGTGATACTGTTTCAGATACCGTTCCAAGCAGAATGGTTCACTGTGATTGATCTATGCCAGGCTTTCTTTTCGATCCCTTTGGAAGAAGAGAGCCATTTTCTTTTCGCATTTAAGCTGGAAGGTCGCGTCCTAACATGGTGTTGTATTCCTCAGGGGTATACAGAGAGCCCATCGATCTTCAACCAGCTTCTGAAGAAAAATCTTGAAAGTCTAGTGCTGCCCCAGAGGTCAGTTCTGGTCCAGTACATAGACGACCTCCTTGTGGCGTCAGAAACAGAGGAAGCTTGCAGGGAGGACTCTATTGCTTTGTTAAATCACCTAGCTGAGAATGGGCACAACGTGTCCCCGGGAAAATTGCAGTACTGTCTGACAGAAGTGCAGTACTTGGGACACAGAATTGAGAAAGGTAAACGAAAAGTGTCACCAGACAGGATAGAGGCCATCATGAAGATGAATGCGCCTAAAACACAGAGAGAAGTCAGGATGTTTCTAGGGATGGTGGGTTATTGCCGACAGTGGATTGCAAACTTTTCACTGAAAGCAAAGCCCTTGCAAAAACTGACGCACAAGGAGGTGAGCGATCCGGTACCATGGGACAAGGACTGTTTGATGGCGTTCCTACAGCTGAGAGAGGACCTATGTCGTGCTCCGGCTTTGGGAATGCCAGATTACGATAAACCATTCTTGCTTTATTGTTGTGAGAGAGAGGGTTGCGCGCTGTCTGTGTTAGTCCAAATTCATGGGAATGCCCGTAGACCAGTCGCTTACTTCTCGGCTACTTTAGATCCAGTAGCCGCAGCGTTGCCCGGATGTCTCAAATCCGTTGCCGCAACAGGTGTCAGCATTGAGAGGTGTGAGAATATTGTCATGGGGCATCCGTTAGAGGTGCATGTGCCCCACTCTGTTGAATTGTTAATGACCAGGACCAAAACACAGCATCTGACCAACAGCAGGCTCACGCGCTATGAGCAAGTTATTCTTGCTGCAGAGAACGTGACCCTCAGGAGATGCTCTGTTTTAAATCCTGCTACCTTGATGCCACTCCCAAACGATATTGAGGATGATGATGAATGTACAGACCATGACTGCCTCGATGTGACTGAACTATGCACCAAACCAAGACCCGACATCGTAGATGAGCCACTGACTGACCCAGACGAAATTTTCTTTGTCGATGGCTCATGTGTAAGAGACGAAGTTGGGCAGTTGAGAGCAGCTTACGCTGTTTGTACAATTACTGGAGTTGTGGAAGCTGGATGCCTGGAAGGAGTACACTCCGCACAGGTAGCCGAGATTATTGCCCTGACGCGTGCCTGCCTGGCAAGCAATCAAATCCGAGTCACCATATACACCGACAGCCAATACGGTTACGGGGTAGTTCATGATTACGGGCAGTTGTGGTCTCAAAGAGGTTTCATGACCTCTTCAGGCTCTCCCATTCGCAATGGAGAGTTTGTGCGCCTGTTGTTAGAGGCGTTGCAATGTCCAGCAGGTATCGCAGTTGTGAAGTGCACCGCACATACCAGAAATATGGACTTCGTGTCACAAGGCAATAGATATGCCGACGAAGTCGCGCGGTATTGCGCGGAACAAGGGTACTCTTTCACAGAGGTGGAAGTGGGTGGAATAAATGTAAGGACTGAATTAGCCATGATATTAGAAACTGTTGATACTTGGGACGAACTGAAAAACGCAAGAAAATGCTCCTGATTTTGAAAAAGAAACATGGCAAAAGGCAGGATGTGTGATGGGTGAGGCCCATTTCTGGGTCTCAGCAGATGGCAGAGCAGTGTTGCCCAATGAGATGGTGAGCCCAATGGCCAGACAAATACATGGTCCCGTACACTTAGGAAGAGACGCTATGCTGAGAGTGTTTAGACAGACCTGGTACAACCCTAAGTTCAGAGTAGCAGCCGAAGCAGTGTGCCAGCGTTGTGTGACTTGTCAGCAGTTGAATGTAGGGAAAAAGACACCAGTTGCACTGAGCCACATTGGGAGGTCAGGGGGTCCCTTCAACCGCATGCAGTTGGATTTTATCGAACTACCAAGGTGCAACCGCCTCTGTTATATCCTGGTGGTTGTTTGCGTATTCTCCAGATGGGTTGAGGCATACCCTACACGTAGGTGCGACACCCTCACAGTAGCCAAGTTACTGCTTAGGGAGCTCATCCCGCGCTTCGGGGTGCCGGCCTCTTTGGAATCAGATAGGGGAACGCATTTCAACAGCTCGCTTGTGAAAATGATTTGTGCGGCTTTGAACATAGATCAGAAATTGCATTGCAGTTATCGACCAGAGGCCTCAGGAATTGTGGAGCAGATAAATGGCACCATCAAGGCCAGAATTGCAAAAGTGTGTTCATCAACATCCTTGAGTTGGCCTGACGCTTTGCCATTGGTCCTTATGAGCCTCCGTAGTACCCCAGATAGGAGAACGGGGCTGTCTCCCCATGAGGTGTTGATGGGGAGAGCAATGAGGTTGCCTTCTGTCCCAACTGCTGCACTGATTAACATCACAGATGATATGATCCTGGACTATTGTAAGGGGCTGTCTGACGCCATTCATTCTGTGTCCCTTCAGGTGCAGGCTGCCGAGGTTCCATCGTGCCAGGGCCCGTGTCATGACCTGTTTCCTGGGGACTGGGTCCTGGTGAAAAAACACGTGAGAAGAAGCTGCCTGGATGTTCGTTGGCGTGGGCCCTTCCAGATCATCCTGATCACGAACACGGCTGTGAAGGTGGGAGGCCTGCCCAACTGGATCCACGCGTCGCATACGCGGAGGGTTCCAGCACCTCTGGAAGAAACAGCTCCTCTCTCGGATAGACGTCCAGCTGCGGACCGAGAAGCCATAGAGGGGGCCAGCC